>NW_026967852.1:0-166821 GCF_028390025.1 Pseudophryne corroboree | reverse complement strand
TAGGCATTGGAAAATTCAGGGCTATAACGTGTAGATGAAGCACTAACAGGAGGCTTTAAAATTTTCATTCTAGTGTCTTTCGTTTGGGAGAAAAATGCAAAGGTACAATACAGCTTTTCCTTGCCGATATCTCTCTTTTGCAAAGAGCTAGGCATTGGAAAATTCAGGGCTATACCGTGTAGATGAAGCACTAACAGGAGGCTTTTAAATTTTCATTCTAGTGTCTTTCGTTTGGGAGAAAAATGCAAAGGTACAATACAGCTTTTCCTTGCCAATATCTCTCTTTTGCAAAGAGCTAGGCATTGGAAAATTCAGGGCTATAACGTGTAGATGAAGCACTAACAGGAGGCTTTAAAATTTTCATTCTAGTGTCTTTCGTTTGGGAGAAAAATGCAAAAGTACAATGCAGCTTTTCCTTGCCGATATCTCTCTTTTGCAAAGAGATAGGCATTGGAAAATTCAGGGCTATAACGTGTAGATGAAGCACTAATAGAAGGCTTTAAAATTTTCATTCTAGTGTCTTTCGTTTGGGAGAAAAAAGCAAAGGTACAATACAGCTTTTCCTTGCCGATATCTCTCTTTTGCAAAGAGATAGGCATTGGAAAATTCAGGGCTATAACGTGTAGATGAAGCACTAACAGGAGGCTTTAAAATTTTCATTCTAGTGTCTTTCGTTTGGGAGAAAAATGCAAAGGTACAATACAGCTTTTCCTTGCCGATATCTCTCTTTTGCAAAGAGCTAGGCATTGGAAAATTCAGGGCTATAACGTGTAGATGAAGCACTAACAGTAGGCTTTAAAATTTTCATTCTAGTGTCTTTCGTTTGGGAGAAAAATGCAAAGGTACAATACAGCTTTTCCTTGCCAATATCTCTCTTTTGCAAAGAGCTAGGCATTGGAAAATTCAGGGCTATAACGTGTAGATGAAGCACTAACAGGAGGCTTTAAAATTTTCATTCTAGTGTCTTTCGTTTGGGAGAAAAATGCAAAAGTACAATGCAGCTTTTCCTTGCCGATATCTCTCTTTTGCAAAGAGATAGGCATTGGAAAATGCAGGGCTATAACGTGTAGATGAAGCACTAACAGGAGGCTTTAAAATTTTCATTCTAGTGTCTTTCGTTTGGGAGAAAAATGCAAAGGTACAATACAGCATTTCCTTGCCGATATCTCTCTTTTGCAAAGAGATAGGCATTGGAAAATTCAGGGCTATAACGTGTAGATGAAGCACTAACAGGAGGCTTTAAAATTTTCATTCTAGTGTCTTTCGTTTGGGAGAAAAATGCAAAGGTACAATACAGCTTTTCCTTGCCGATATCTCTCTTTTGCAAAGAGATAGGCATTGGAAAATTCAGGGCTATAACGTGTAGATGAAGCACTAACAGGAGGCTTTAACATTTTCATTCTAGTGTACTTCGTTTGGGAGAAAAATGCAAAGGTACAATACAGCTTTTCCTTGCCGATATCTCTCTTTTGCAAAGAGATAGGCATTGGAAAATTCAGGGCTATAACGTGTAGATGAAGCACTAATAGGAGGCTTTAAAATTTTCATTCTAGTGTCCTTCGTTTGGGAGAAAAATGCAAAGGTACAATACAGCTTTTCCTTGCCGATATCTCTCTTTTGCAAAGAGATAGGCATTGGAAAATTCAGGGCTATAACGTGTAGATGAAGCACTAACAGGAGGCTTTAAAATTTTCATTCTAGTGTCTTTCGTTTGGGAGAAAAATGCAAAGGTACAATACAGTTTTTCCTTGCCGATATCTCTCTTTTGCAAAGAGATAGGCATTGGAAAATTCAGGGCTATAACGTGTAGATGAAGCACTAACAGGAGGCTTTAAAATTTTCATTCTAGTGTCTTTCGTTTGGGAGAAAAATGCAAAGGTACAATACAGCTTTTCCTTGCCAATATCTCTCTTTTGCAAAGAGCTAGGCATTGGAAAATTCAGGGCAATAACGTGTAGATGAAGCACTAACAGGTGGCTTTAAAATTTTCATTCTAGTGTCTTTCGTTTGGGAGAAAAATGCAAAAGTACAATGCAGCTTTTCCTTGCCGATATCTCTCTTTTGCAAAGAGATAGGCATTGGAAAATGCAGGGCTATAACGTGTAGATGAAGCACTAACAGGAGGCTTTAAAATTTTCATTCTAGTGTCTTTCGTTTGGGAGAAAAATGCAAAGGTACAATACAGCATTTCCTTGCCGATATCTCTCTTTTGCAAAGAGATAGGCATTGGAAAATTCAGGGCTATAACGTGTAGATGAAGCACTAACAGGAGGCTTTAAAATTTTCATTCTAGTGTCTTTCGTTTGGGAGAAAAATGCAAAGGTACAATACAGCTTTTCCTTGCCGATATCTCTCTTTTGCAAAGAGCTAGGCATTGGAAAATTCAGGGCTATACCGCGTACATGAAGCACTAACAGGAGGCTTTTAAATTTTCATTCTAGTGTCTTTCGTTTGGGAGAAAAATGCAAAGGTACAATACAGCTTTTCCTTGCCAATATCTCTCTTTTGCAAAGAGCTAGGCATTGGAAAATTCAGGGCTATAACGTGTAGATGAAGCACTAACAGGAGGCTTTAAAATTTTCATTCTAGTGTCTTTCGTTTGGGAGAAAAATGCAAAAGTACAATGCAGCTTTTCCTTGCCGATATCTCTCTTTTGCAAAGAGATAGGCATTGGAAAATTCAGGGCTATAACGTGTAGATGAAGCACTAATAGGAGGCTTTAAAATTTTCATTCTAGTGTCTTTCGTTTGGGAGAAAAAAACAAAGGTACAATACAGCTTTTCCTTGCCGATATCTCTCTTTTGCAAAGAGATAGGCATTGGAAAATTCAGGGCTATAACGTGTAGATGAAGCACTAACAGGAGGCTTTAAAATTTTCATTCTAGTGTCTTTCGTTTGGGAGAAAAATGCAAAGGTACAATACAGCTTTTCCTTGCCGATATCTCTCTTTTGCAAAGAGCTAGGCATTGGAAAATTCAGGGCTATAACGTGTAGATGAAGCACTAACAGGAGGCTTTAAAATTTTCATTCTAGTGTCTTTCGTTTGGGAGAAAAATGCAAAGGTACAATACAGCATTTCCTTGCCGATATCTCTCTTTTGCAAAGAGATAGGCATTGGAAAATTCAGGGCTATAACGTGTAGATGAAGCACTAACAGGAGGCTTTAAAATTTTCATTCTAGTGTCTTTCGTTTGGGAGAAAAATGCAAAGGTACAATACAGCTTTTCCTTGCCGATATCTCTCTTTTGCAAAGAGCTAGGCATTGGAAAATTCAGGGCTATACCGCGTACATGAAGCACTAACAGGAGGCTTTTAAATTTTCATTCTAGTGTCTTTCGTTTGGGAGAAAAATGCAAAGGTACAATACAGCTTTTCCTTGCCAATATCTCTCTTTTGCAAAGAGCTAGGCATTGGAAAATTCAGGGCTATAACGTGTAGATGAAGCACTAACAGGAGGCTTTAAAATTTTCATTCTAGTGTCTTTCGTTTGGGAGAAAAATGCAAAAGTACAATGCAGCTTTTCCTTGCCGATATCTCTCTTTTGCAAAGAGATAGGCATTGGAAAATTCAGGGCTATAACGTGTAGATGAAGCACTAATAGGAGGCTTTAAAATTTTCATTCTAGTGTCTTTCGTTTGGGAGAAAAAAACAAAGGTACAATACAGCTTTTCCTTGCCGATATCTCTCTTTTGCAAAGAGATAGGCATTGGAAAATTCAGGGCTATAACGTGTAGATGAAGCACTAACAGGAGGCTTTAAAATTTTCATTCTAGTGTCTTTCGTTTGGGAGAAAAATGCAAAGGTACAATACAGCTTTTCCTTGCCGATATCTCTCTTTTGCAAAGAGCTAGGCATTGGAAAATTCAGGGCTATAACGTGTAGATGAAGCACTAACAGTAGGCTTTAAAATTTTCATTCTAGTGTCTTTCGTTTGGGAGAAAAATGCAAAGGTACAATACAGCTTTTCCTTGCCGATATCTCTCTTTTGCAAAGAGATAGGCATTGGAAAATTCAGGGCTATATCGTGTAGATGAAGCACTAACAGGAGGCTTTAAAATTTTCATTCTAGTGTCTTTCGTTTGGGAGAAAAATGCAAAGGTACAATACAGCTTTTCCTTGCCAATATCTCTCTTTTGCAAAGAGCTAGGCATTGGAAAATTCAGGGCTATAACGTCTAGATGAAGCACTAACAGGAGGCTTTAAAATTTTCATTCTAGTGTCTTTCGTTTGGGAGAAAAATGCAAAAGTACAATGCAGCTTTTCCTTGCCGATATCTCTCTTTTGCAAAGAGATAGGCATTGGAAAATGCAGGGCTATAACGTGTAGATGAAGCACTAACAGGAGGCTTTAAAATTTTCATTCTAGTGTACTTCGTTTGGGAGAAAAATGCAAAGGTACAATACAGCTTTTCCTTGCCGATATCTCTCTTTTGCAAAGAGATAGGCATTGGAAAATTCAGGGCTATAACGTGTAGATGAAGCACTAACAGGAGGCTTTAAAATTTTCATTCTAGTGTACTTCGTTTGGGAGAAAAATGCAAAGGTACAATACAGCTTTTCCTTGCCGATATCTCTCTTTTGCAAAGAGATAGGCATTGGAAAATTCAGGGCTATAACGTGTAGATGAAGCACTAATAGGAGGCTTTAAAATTTTCATTCTAGTGTCCTTCGTTTGGGAGAAAAATGCAAAGGTACAATACAGCTTTTCCTTGCCGATATCTCTCTTTTGCAAAGAGATAGGCATTGGAAAATTCAGGGCTATAACGTGTAGATGAAGCACTACCAGGAGGCTTTAAAATTTTCATTCTAGTGTCTTTCGTTTGGGAGAAAAATGCAAAGGTACAATACAGCTTTTCCTTGCCGATATCTCTCTTTTGCAAAGAGCTAGGCATTGGAAAATTCAGGGCTATAACGTGTAGATGAAGCACTAACAGGAGGCTTTAAAATTTTCATTCTAGTGTCTTTCGTTTGGGAGAAAAATGCAAAGGTACAATACAGCTTTTCCTTGCCGATATCTCTCTTTTGCAAAGAGATAGGCATTGGAAAATTCAGGGCTATTACGTGTAGATGAAGCACTAACAGGAGGCTTTAAAATTTTCATTCTAGTGTCCTTCGTTTGGGAGAAAAATGCAAAGGTACAATACAGCTTTTCCTTGCCGATATCTCTCTTTTGCAAAGAGATAGGCATTGGAAAATTCAGGGCTATAACGTGTAGATGAAGCACTAACAGGAGGCTTTAAAATTTTCATTCTAGTGTCTTTCGTTTGGGAGAAAAATGCAAAGGTACAATACAGCTTTTCCTTGTCGATATCTCTCTTTTGCAAAGAGCTAGGCATTGGAAAATTCAGGGCTATAACGTGTAGATGAAGCACTAACAGTAGGATTTAAAATTTTCATTCTAGTGTCTTTCGTTTGGGAGAAAAATGCAAAGGTACAATACAGCTTTTCCTTGCCGATATCTCTCTTTTGCAAAGAGATAGGCATTGGAAAATTCAGGGCTATAACGTGTAGATGAAGCACTAACAGGAGGCTTTAAAATTTTCATTCTAGTGTCTTTCGTTTGGGAGAAAAATGCAAAGGTACAATACAGTTTTTCCTTGCCGATATCTCTCTTTTGCAAAGAGATAGGCATTGGAAAATTCAGGGCTATAACGTGTAGATGAAGCACTAATAGGAGGCTTTAAAATTTTCATTCTAGTGTCCTTCGTTTGGGAGAAAAATGCAAAGGTACAATACAGCTTTTCCTTGCCGATATCTCTCTTTTGCAAAGAGATAGGCATTGGAAAATTCAGGGCTATAACGTGTAGATGAAGCACTAACAGGAGGCTTTAAAATTTTCATTCTAGTGTCTTTCGTTTGGGAGAAAAATGCAAAGGTACAATACAGCTTTTCCTTGCCGATATCTCTCTTTTGCAAAGAGCTAGGCATTGGAAAATGCAGGGCTATAACGTGTAGATGAAGCACTAACAGTAGGCTTTAACATTTTCATTCTAGTGTCTTTCGTTTGGGAGAAAAATGCAAAGGCACAATACAGCTTTTCCTTGCCGATATCTCTCTTTTGCAAAGAGATAGGCATTGGAAAATTCAGGGCTATAACGTGTAGATGAAGCACTAACAGGAGGCTTTAAAATTTTCATTTTAGTGTCTTTCGTTTGGGAGAAAAATGCAAAGTTACAATACAGTTTTTCCTTGCCGATATCTCTCTTTTGCAAAGAGATAGGCATTGGAAAATTCAGGGCTATAACGTGTAGATGAAGCACTAATAGGAGGCTTTAAAATTTTCATTCTAGTGTCCTTCGTTTGGGAGAAAAATGCAAAGGTACAATACAGCTTTTCCTTGCTGATATCTCTCTTTTGCAAAGAGATAGGCATTGGAAAATTCAGGGCTATAACGTGTAGATGAAGCACTAACAGGAGGCTTTAAAATTTTCATTCTAGTGTCTTTCGTTTGGGAGAAAAATGCAAAGGTACAATACAGCATTTCCTTGCCGATATCTCTCTTTTGCAAAGAGCTAGGCATTGGAAAATTCAGGGCTATAACGTGTAGATGAAGCACTAACAGTAGGCTTTAAAATTTTCATTCTAGT
The DNA here is from genome assembly GCF_028390025.1 of Pseudophryne corroboree. Classification (NCBI taxonomy): domain Eukaryota; kingdom Metazoa; phylum Chordata; class Amphibia; order Anura; family Myobatrachidae; genus Pseudophryne; species Pseudophryne corroboree. The sequence goes on along the minus strand of NW_026967852.1, from coordinate 160,235 downwards.
GTCTTTCGTTTGGGAGAAAAATGCAAAGGTACAATACAGCTTTTCCTTGCCGATATCTCTCTTTTGCAAAGAGATAGGCATTGGAAAATTCAGGGCTATAACGTGTAGATGAAGCACTAACAGGAGGCTTTAAATTTTTCATTCTAGTGTCCTTCGTTTGGGAGAAAAATGCAAAGGTACAATACAGCTTTTCCTTGCCGATATCTCTCTTTTGCAAAGAGATAGGCATTGGAAAATTCAGGGCTATAACGTGTAGATGAAGCACTAACAGGAGGCTTTAAAATTTTCATTCTAGTGTCTTTCGTTTGGGAGAAAAATGCAAAAGTACAATGCAGCTTTTCCTTGCCGATATCTCTCTTTTGCAAAGAGATAGGCATTGGAAAATGCAGGGCTATAACGTGTAGATGAAGCACTAACAGGAGGCTTTAACATTTTCATTCTAGTGTACTTCGTTTGGGAGAAAAATGCAAAAGTACAATGCAGCTTTTCCTTGCCGATATCTCTCTTTTGCAAAGAGATAGGCATTGGAAAATTCAGGGCTATAACGTGTAGATGAAGCACTAATAGGAGGCTTTAAAATTTTCATTCTAGTGTCTTTCGTTTGGGAGAAAAAAACAAAGGTACAATACAGCTTTTCCTTGCCGATATCTCTCTTTTGCAAAGAGATAGGCATTGGAAAATTCAGGGCTATAACGTGTAGATGAAGCACTAACAGGAGGCTTTAAAATTTTCATTCTAGTGTCTTTCGTTTGGGAGAAAAATGCAAAAGTACAATGCAGCTTTTCCTTGCCGATATCTCTCTTTTGCAAAGAGATAGGCATTGGAAAATGCAGGGCTATAACGTGTAGATGAAGCACTAACAGGAGGCTTTAAAATTTTCATTCTAGTGTACTTCGTTTGGGAGAAAAATGCAAAGGTACAATACAGCTTTTCCTTGCCGATATCTCTCTTTTGCAAAGAGATAGGCATTGGAAAATTCAGGGCTATAACGTGTAGATGAAGCACTAACAGGAGGCTTTAAAATTTTCATTCTAGTGTACTTCGTTTGGGAGAAAAATGCAAAGGTACAATACAGCTTTTCCTTGCCGATATCTCTCTTTTGCAAAGAGATAGGCATTGGAAAATTCAGGGCTATAACGTGTAGATGAAGCACTAATAGGAGGCTTTAAAATTTTCATTCTAGTGTCCTTCGTTTGGGAGAAAAATGCAAAGGTACAATACAGCTTTTCCTTGCCGATATCTCTCTTTTGCAAAGAGATAGGCATTGGAAAATTCAGGGCTATAACGTGTAGATGAAGCACTAACAGGAGGCTTTAAAATTTTCATTCTAGTGTCTTTCGTTTGGGAGAAAAATGCAAAGGTACAATACAGCTTTTCCTTGCCGATATCTCTCTTTTGCAAAGAGCTAGGCATTGGAAAATGCAGGGCTATAACGTGTAGATGAAGCACTAACAGTAGGCTTTAACATTTTCATTCTAGTGTCTTTCGTTTGGGAGAAAAATGCAAAGGCACAATACAGCTTTTCCTTGCCGATATCTCTCTTTTGCAAAGAGATAGGCATTGGAAAATTCAGGGCTATAACGTGTAGATGAAGCACTAACAGGAGGCTTTAAAATTTTCATTTTAGTGTCTTTCGTTTGGGAGAAAAATGCAAAGTTACAATACAGTTTTTCCTTGCCGATATCTCTCTTTTGCAAAGAGATAGGCATTGGAAAATTCAGGGCTATAACGTGTAGATGAAGCACTAATAGGAGGCTTTAAAATTTTCATTCTAGTGTCCTTCGTTTGGGAGAAAAATGCAAAGGTACAATACAGCTTTTCCTTGCTGATATCTCTCTTTTGCAAAGAGATAGGCATTGGAAAATTCAGGGCTATAACGTGTAGATGAAGCACTAACAGGAGGCTTTAAAATTTTCATTCTAGTGTCTTTCGTTTGGGAGAAAAATGCAAAGGTACAATACAGCATTTCCTTGCCGATATCTCTCTTTTGCAAAGAGCTAGGCATTGGAAAATTCAGGGCTATAACGTGTAGATGAAGCACTAACAGTAGGCTTTAAAATTTTCATTCTAGTGTCTTTCGTTTGGGAGAAAAATGCAAAGGTACAATACAGCTTTTCCTTGCCGATATCTCTCTTTTGCAAAGAGATAGGCATTGGAAAATTCAGGGCTATAACGTGTAGATGAAGCACTAACAGGAGGCTTTAAATTTTTCATTCTAGTGTCCTTCGTTTGGGAGAAAAATGCAAAGGTACAATACAGCTTTTCCTTGCCGATATCTCTCTTTTGCAAAGAGATAGGCATTGGAAAATTCAGGGCTATAACGTGTAGATGAAGCACTAACAGGAGGCTTTAAAATTTTCATTCTAGTGTCTTTCGTTTGGGAGAAAAATGCAAAAGTACAATGCAGCTTTTCCTTGCCGATATCTCTCTTTTGCAAAGAGATAGGCATTGGAAAATGCAGGGCTATAACGTGTAGATGAAGCACTAACAGGAGGCTTTAACATTTTCATTCTAGTGTACTTCGTTTGGGAGAAAAATGCAAAAGTACAATGCAGCTTTTCCTTGCCGATATCTCTCTTTTGCAAAGAGATAGGCATTGGAAAATTCAGGGCTATAACGTGTAGATGAAGCACTAATAGGAGGCTTTAAAATTTTCATTCTAGTGTCTTTCGTTTGGGAGAAAAAAACAAAGGTACAATACAGCTTTTCCTTGCCGATATCTCTCTTTTGCAAAGAGATAGGCATTGGAAAATTCAGGGCTATAACGTGTAGATGAAGCACTAACAGGAGGCTTTAAAATTTTCATTCTAGTGTCTTTCGTTTGGGAGAAAAATGCAAAAGTACAATGCAGCTTTTCCTTGCCGATATCTCTCTTTTGCAAAGAGATAGGCATTGGAAAATGCAGGGCTATAACGTGTAGATGAAGCACTAACAGGAGGCTTTAAAATTTTCATTCTAGTGTACTTCGTTTGGGAGAAAAATGCAAAGGTACAATACAGCTTTTCCTTGCCGATATCTCTCTTTTGCAAAGAGATAGGCATTGGAAAATTCAGGGCTATAACGTGTAGATGAAGCACTAACAGGAGGCTTTAAAATTTTCATTCTAGTGTACTTCGTTTGGGAGAAAAATGCAAAGGTACAATACAGCTTTTCCTTGCCGATATCTCTCTTTTGCAAAGAGATAGGCATTGGAAAATTCAGGGCTATAACGTGTAGATGAAGCACTAATAGGAGGCTTTAAAATTTTCATTCTAGTGTCCTTCGTTTGGGAGAAAAATGCAAAGGTACAATACAGCTTTTCCTTGCCGATATCTCTCTTTTGCAAAGAGATAGGCATTGGAAAATTCAGGGCTATAACGTGTAGATGAAGCACTACCAGGAGGCTTTAAAATTTTCATTCTAGTGTCTTTCGTTTGGGAGAAAAATGCAAAGGTACAATACAGCTTTTCCTTGCCGATATCTCTCTTTTGCAAAGAGCTAGGCATTGGAAAATTCAGGGCTATAACGTGTAGATGAAGCACTAACAGGAGGCTTTAAAATTTTCATTCTAGTGTCTTTCGTTTGGGAGAAAAATGCAAAGGTACAATACAGCTTTTCCTTGCCGATATCTCTCTTTTGCAAAGAGATAGGCATTGGAAAATTCAGGGCTATTACGTGTAGATGAAGCACTAACAGGAGGCTTTAAAATTTTCATTCTAGTGTCCTTCGTTTGGGAGAAAAATGCAAAGGTACAATACAGCTTTTCCTTGCCGATATCTCTCTTTTGCAAAGAGATAGGCATTGGAAAATTCAGGGCTATAACGTGTAGATGAAGCACTAACAGGAGGCTTTAAAATTTTCATTCTAGTGTCTTTCGTTTGGGAGAAAAATGCAAAGGTACAATACAGCTTTTCCTTGTCGATATCTCTCTTTTGCAAAGAGCTAGGCATTGGAAAATTCAGGGCTATAACGTGTAGATGAAGCACTAACAGTAGGATTTAAAATTTTCATTCTAGTGTCTTTCGTTTGGGAGAAAAATGCAAAGGTACAATACAGCTTTTCCTTGCCGATATCTCTCTTTTGCAAAGAGATAGGCATTGGAAAATTCAGGGCTATAACGTGTAGATGAAGCACTAACAGGAGGCTTTAAAATTTTCATTCTAGTGTCTTTCGTTTGGGAGAAAAATGCAAAGGTACAATACAGTTTTTCCTTGCCGATATCTCTCTTTTGCAAAGAGATAGGCATTGGAAAATTCAGGGCTATAACGTGTAGATGAAGCACTAATAGGAGGCTTTAAAATTTTCATTCTAGTGTCCTTCGTTTGGGAGAAAAATGCAAAGGTACAATACAGCTTTTCCTTGCCGATATCTCTCTTTTGCAAAGAGATAGGCATTGGAAAATTCAGGGCTATAACGTGTAGATGAAGCACTAACAGGAGGCTTTAAAATTTTCATTCTAGTGTCTTTCGTTTGGGAGAAAAATGCAAAGGTACAATACAGCTTTTCCTTGCCGATATCTCTCTTTTGCAAAGAGCTAGGCATTGGAAAATGCAGGGCTATAACGTGTAGATGAAGCACTAACAGTAGGCTTTAACATTTTCATTCTAGTGTCTTTCGTTTGGGAGAAAAATGCAAAGGCACAATACAGCTTTTCCTTGCCGATATCTCTCTTTTGCAAAGAGATAGGCATTGGAAAATTCAGGGCTATAACGTGTAGATGAAGCACTAACAGGAGGCTTTAAAATTTTCATTCTAGTGTCTTTCGTTTGGGAGAAAAATGCAAAAGTACAATGCAGCTTTTCCTTGCCGATATCTCTCTTTTGCAAAGAGATAGGCATTGGAAAATGCAGGGCTATAACGTGTAGATGAAGCACTAACAGGAGGCTTTAAAATTTTCATTCTAGTGTCTTTCGTTTGGGAGAAAAATGCAAAAGTACAATACACTTTTCCTTGCCGATATCTCTCTTTTGCAAAGAGATAGGCATTGGAAAATTCAGGGCTATAACGTGTAGATGAAGCACTAATAGGAGGCTTTAACATTTTCATTCTAGTATCCTTCGTTTGGGAGAAAAATGCAAAGGTACAATACATCTTTTCCTTGCCGATATCTCTCTTTTGAAAAGAGATAGGCATTGGAAAATTCAGGGCTATAACGTGTAGATGAAGCACTAACAGGAGGCTTTAAAATTTTCATTCTAGTGTCTTTCGTTTGGGAGAAAAATGCAAAGGTACAATACAGCTTTTCCTTGCCGATATCTCTCTTTTGCAAAGAGCTAGGCATTGGAAAATTCAGGGCTATAACGTGTAGCTGAAGCACTAACAGTAGGCTTTAAAATTTTCATTCTAGTGTCTTTCGTTTGGGAGAAAAATGCAAAGGTACAATACAGCTTTTCCTTGCCGATATCTCTCTTTTGCAAAGAGCTAGGCATTGGAAAATTCAGGGCTATAACGTGCAGATGAAGCACTAACAGTAGGATTTAAAATTTTCATTCTAGTATCTTTCGTTTGGGAGAAAAATGCAAAGGTACAATACAGCTTTTCCTTGCCGATATCTCTCTTTTGCAAAGAGATAGGCATTGGAAAATTCAGGGCTATAACGTGTAGATGAAGCACTAACAGGAGGCTTTAAAATTTTCATTTTAGTGTCTTTCGTTTGGGAGAAAAATGCAAAGTTACAATACAGTTTTTCCTTGCCGATATCTCTCTTTTGCAAAGAGATAGGCATTGGAAAATTCAGGGCTATAACGTGTAGATGAAGCACTAATAGAAGGCTTTAAAATTTTCATTCTAGTGTCCTTCGTTTGGGAGAAAAATGCAAAGGTACAATACAGCTTTTCCTTGCTGATATCTCTCTTTTGCAAAGAGATAGGCATTGGAAAATTCAGGGCTATAACGTGTAGATGAAGCACTAACAGGAGGCTTTAAAATTTTCATTCTAGTGTCTTTCGTTTGGGAGAAAAATGCAAAGGTACAATACAGCATTTCCTTGCCGATATCTCTCTTTTGCAAAGAGCTAGGCATTGGAAAATTCAGGGCTATAACGTGTAGATGAAGCACTAACAGGAGGCTTTAAATTTTTCATTCTAGTGTCCTTCGTTTGGGAGAAAAATGCAAAGGTACAATACAGCTTTTCCTTGCCGATATCTCTCTTTTGCAAAGAGATAGGCATTGGAAAATTCAGGGCTATAACGTGTAGATGAAGCACTAACAGGAGGCTTTAAAATTTTCATTCTAGTGTCTTTCGTTTGGGAGAAAAATGCAAAAGTACAATGCAGCTTTTCCTTGCCGATATCTCTCTTTTGCAAAGAGATAGGCATTGGAAAATGCAGGGCTATAACGTGTAGATGAAGCACTAACAGGAGGCTTTAACATTTTCATTCTAGTGTCCTTCGTTTGGGAGAAAAATGCAAAGGTACAATACAGCTTTTCCTTGCCGATATCTCTCTTTTGCAAAGAGATAGGCATTGGAAAATTAAGGGCTATAACGTGTAGATGAAGCACTAACAGGAGGCTTTAAAATTTTCATTCTAGTGTCTTTCGTTTGGGAGAAAAATGCAAAGGCACAATACAGCTTTTCCTTGCCGATATCTCTCTTTTGCAAAGAGCTAGGCATTGGAAAATTCAGGGCTATAACGTGTAGATGAAGCACTAACAGGAGGCTTTAAAATTTTCATTCTAGTGTCTTTCGTTTGGGAGAAAAATGCAAAAGTACAATACAGCTTTTCCTTGCCGATATCTCTCTTTTGCAAAGAGATAGGCATTGGAAAATTCAGGGCTATAACGTGTAGCTGAAGATGAAGATGAAGCACTAACAGTAGACTTTAAAATTTTCATTCTAGTGTCTTTCGTTTGGGAGAAAAATGCAAAAGTACAATGCAGCTTTTCCTTGCCGATATCTCTCTTTTGCAAAGAGATAGGCATTGGAAAATGCAGGGCTATAACGTGTAGATGAAGCACTAACAGGAGGCTTTAAAATTTTCATTCTAGTGTCTTTCGTTTGGGAGAAAAATGCAAAAGTACAATACACTTTTCCTTGCCGATATCTCTCTTTTGCAAAGAGATAGGCATTGGAAAATTCAGGGCTATAACGTGTAGATGAAGCACTAATAGGAGGCTTTAACATTTTCATTCTAGTATCCTTCGTTTGGGAGAAAAATGCAAAGGTACAATACATCTTTTCCTTGCCGATATCTCTCTTTTGAAAAGAGATAGGCATTGGAAAATTCAGGGCTATAACGTGTAGATGAAGCACTAACAGGAGGCTTTAAAATTTTCATTCTAGTGTCTTTCGTTTGGGAGAAAAATGCAAAGGTACAATACAGCTTTTCCTTGCCGATATCTCTCTTTTGCAAAGAGCTAGGCATTGGAAAATTCAGGGCTATAACGTGTAGCTGAAGCACTAACAGTAGGCTTTAAAATTTTCATTCTAGTGTCTTTCGTTTGGGAGAAAAATGCAAAGGTACAATACAGCTTTTCCTTGCCGATATCTCTCTTTTGCAAAGAGCTAGGCATTGGAAAATTCAGGGCTATAACGTGCAGATGAAGCACTAACAGTAGGATTTAAAATTTTCATTCTAGTATCTTTCGTTTGGGAGAAAAATGCAAAGGTACAATACAGCTTTTCCTTGCCGATATCTCTCTTTTGCAAAGAGATAGGCATTGGAAAATTCAGGGCTATAACGTGTAGATGAAGCACTAACAGGAGGCTTTAAAATTTTCATTTTAGTGTCTTTCGTTTGGGAGAAAAATGCAAAGTTACAATACAGTTTTTCCTTGCCGATATCTCTCTTTTGCAAAGAGATAGGCATTGGAAAATTCAGGGCTATAACGTGTAGATGAAGCACTAATAGAAGGCTTTAAAATTTTCATTCTAGTGTCCTTCGTTTGGGAGAAAAATGCAAAGGTACAATACAGCTTTTCCTTGCTGATATCTCTCTTTTGCAAAGAGATAGGCATTGGAAAATTCAGGGCTATAACGTGTAGATGAAGCACTAACAGGAGGCTTTAAAATTTTCATTCTAGTGTCTTTCGTTTGGGAGAAAAATGCAAAGGTACAATACAGCATTTCCTTGCCGATATCTCTCTTTTGCAAAGAGCTAGGCATTGGAAAATTCAGGGCTATAACGTGTAGATGAAGCACTAACAGGAGGCTTTAAATTTTTCATTCTAGTGTCCTTCGTTTGGGAGAAAAATGCAAAGGTACAATACAGCTTTTCCTTGCCGATATCTCTCTTTTGCAAAGAGATAGGCATTGGAAAATTCAGGGCTATAACGTGTAGATGAAGCACTAACAGGAGGCTTTAAAATTTTCATTCTAGTGTCTTTCGTTTGGGAGAAAAATGCAAAAGTACAATGCAGCTTTTCCTTGCCGATATCTCTCTTTTGCAAAGAGATAGGCATTGGAAAATGCAGGGCTATAACGTGTAGATGAAGCACTAACAGGAGGCTTTAACATTTTCATTCTAGTGTCCTTCGTTTGGGAGAAAAATGCAAAGGTACAATACAGCTTTTCCTTGCCGATATCTCTCTTTTGCAAAGAGATAGGCATTGGAAAATTAAGGGCTATAACGTGTAGATGAAGCACTAACAGGAGGCTTTAAAATTTTCATTCTAGTGTCTTTCGTTTGGGAGAAAAATGCAAAGGCACAATACAGCTTTTCCTTGCCGATATCTCTCTTTTGCAAAGAGCTAGGCATTGGAAAATTCAGGGCTATAACGTGTAGATGAAGCACTAACAGGAGGCTTTAAAATTTTCATTCTAGTGTCTTTCGTTTGGGAGAAAAATGCAAAAGTACAATACAGCTTTTCCTTGCCGATATCTCTCTTTTGCAAAGAGATAGGCATTGGAAAATTCAGGGCTATAACGTGTATATGAAGCACTAACAGGAGGCTTTAAAATTTTCATTCTAGTGTCTTTCGTTTGGGAGAAAAATGCAAAGGTACAATACAGCTTTTCCTTGCCGATATCTCTCTTTTGCAAAGAGATAGGCATTGGAAAATTCAGGGCTATAACGTGTAGCTGAAGATGAAGATGAAGCACTAACAGTAGACTTTAAAATTTTCATTCTAGTGTCTTTCGTTTGGGAGAAAAATGCAAAGGTACAATACAGCTTTTCCTTGCCAATATCTCTCTTTTGCAAAGAGCTAGGCATTGGAAAATTCAGGGCTATAACGTGTAGATGAAGCACTAACAGGAGGCTTTAAAATTTTCATTCTAGTGTCTTTCGTTTGGGAGAAAAATGCAAAGGTACAATACAGCATTTCCTTGCCGATATCTCTCTTTTGCAAAGAGCTAGGCATTGGAAAATTCAGGGCTATAACGTGTAGATGAAGCACTAACAGTAGGCTTTAAAATTTTCATTCTAGTGTCTTTCGTTTGGGAGAAAAATGCAAAGGTACAATACAGCTTTTCCTTGCCGATATCTCTCTTTTGCAAAGAGATAGGCATTGGAAAATTCAGGGCTATAACGTGTAGATGAAGCACTAACAGGAGGCTTTAAATTTTTCATTCTAGTGTCCTTCGTTTGGGAGAAAAATGCAAAGGTACAATACAGCTTTTCCTTGCCGATATCTCTCTTTTGCAAAGAGATAGGCATTGGAAAATTCAGGGCTATAACGTGTAGATGAAGCACTAACAGGAGGCTTTAAAATTTTCATTCTAGTGTCTTTCGTTTGGGAGAAAAATGCAAAAGTACAATGCAGCTTTTCCTTGCCGATATCTCTCTTTTGCAAAGAGATAGGCATTGGAAAATGCAGGGCTATAACGTGTAGATGAAGCACTAACAGGAGGCTTTAACATTTTCATTCTAGTGTACTTCGTTTGGGAGAAAAATGCAAAGGTACAATACAGCTTTTCCTTGCCGATATCTCTCTTTTGCAAAGAGATAGGCATTGGAAAATTCAGGGCTATAACGTGTAGATGAAGCACTAATAGGAGGTTATAAAATTTTCATTCTAGTGTCCTTCGTTTGGGAGAAAAATGCAAAGGTACAATACAGCTTTTCCTTGCCGATATCTCTCTTTTGCAAAGAGATAGGCATTGGAAAATTCAGGGCTATAACGTGTAGATGAAGCACTAACAGGAGGCTTTAAAATTTTCATTCTAGTGTCTTTCGTTTGGGAGAAAAATGCAAAGGTACAATACAGCTTTTCCTTGCCGATATCTCTCTTTTGCAAAGAGCTAGGCATTGGAAAATTCAGGGCTATAACGTGTAGATGAAGCACTAACAGGAGGCTTTAAAATTTTCATTCTAGTGTCTTTCGTTTGGGAGAAAAATGCAAAGGTACAATACAGCTTTTCCTTGCCGATATCTCTCTTTTGCAAAGAGATAGGCATTGGAAAATTCAGGGCTATAACGTGTATATGAAGCACTAACAGGAGGCTTTAAAATTTTCATTCTAGTGTCTTTCGTTTGGGAGAAAAATGCAAAGGTACAATACAGCTTTTCCTTGCCGATATCTCTCTTTTGCAAAGAGATAGGCATTGGAAAATTCAGGGCTATAACGTGTAGATGAAGCACTAACAGTAGACTTTAAAATTTTCATTCTAGTGTCTTTCGTTTGGGAGAAAAATGCAAAGGTACAATACAGCTTTTCCTTGCCAATATCTCTCTTTTGCAAAGAGCTAGGCATTGGAAAATTCAGGGCTATAACGTGTAGATGAAGCACTAACAGGAGGCTTTAAAATTTTCATTCTAGTGTCTTTCGTTCGGGAGAAAAATGCAAAGGTACAATACAGTTTTTCCTTGCCGATATCTCTCTTTTGCAAAGAGATAGGCATTGGAAAATTCAGGGCTATAACGTGTAGATGAAGCACTAACAGGAGGCTTTAAAATTTTCATTCTAGTGTCCTTCGTTTGGGAGAAAAATGCAAAGGTACAATACAGCTTTTCCTTGCCAATATCTCTCTTTTGCAAAGAGTAAGGCATTGGAAAATTCAGGGCTATAACGTGTAGATGAAGCACTAACAGGAGGCTTTAAAATTTTCATTCTAGTGTCTTTCGTTTGGGAGAAAAATGCAAAGGTACAATACAGCATTTCCTTGCCGATATCTCTCTTTTGCAAAGAGATAGGCATTGGAAAATTCAGGGCTATTACGTGTAGATGAAGCACTAAAAGGAGGCTTTAAAATTTTCATTCTAGTGTCTTTCGTTTGGGAGAAAAATGTAAAAGTACAATGCAGCTTTTCCTTGCCGATATCTCTCTTTTGCAAAGAGATAGGCATTGGAAAATTCAGGGCTATAACGTGTAGATGAAGCACTAACAGGAGGCTTTAAAATTTTCATTCTAGTGTCTTTCGTTTGGGAGAAAAATGTAAAAGTACAATGCAGCTTTTCCTTGCCGATATCTCTCTTTTGCAAAGAGATAGGCATTGGAAAATTCAGGGCTATAACGTGTAGATGAAGCACTAATAGGAGGCTTTAAAATTTTCATTCTAGTGTCTTTCGTTTGGGAGAAAAAAACAAAGGTACAATACAGCTTTTCCTTGCCGATATCTCTCTTTTGCAAAGAGATAGGCATTGGAAAATTCAGGGCTATAACGTGTAGATGAAGCACTAACAGGAGGCTTTAAAATTTTCATTCTAGTGTCTTTCGTTTGGGAGAAAAATGCAAAGGTACAATACAGCTTTTCCTTGCCGATATCTCTCTTTTGCAAAGAGCTAGGCATTGGAAAATTCAGGGCTATAACGTGTAGATGAAGCACTAACAGTAGGCTTTAAAATTTTCATTCTAGTGTCTTTCGTTTGGGAGAAAAATGCAAAGGTACAATACAGCTTTTCCTTGCCGATATCTCTCTTTTGCAAAGAGCTAGGCATTGGAAAATTCAGGGCTATAACGTGTAGATGAAGCACTAACAGTAGGCTTTAAAATTTTCATTCTAGTGTCTTTCGTTTGGGAGAAAAATGCAAAGGTACAATACAGCTTTTCCTTGCCGATATCTCTCTTTTGCAAAGAAATAGGCATTGGAAAATTCAGGGCTATAACGTGTAGATGAAGCACTAACAGGAGGCTTTAAAATTTTCATTCTAGTGTCCGTCGTTTGGGAGAAAAATGCAAAGGTACAATACAGCTTTTCCTTGCCGATATCTCTCTTTTGCAAAGAGATAGGCATTGGAAAATTCAGGGCTATATCGTGTAGATGAAGCACTAACAGGAGGCTTTAAAATTTTCATTCTAGTGTCTTTCGTTTGGGAGAAAAATGCAAAGGTACAATACAGCTTTTCCTTGCCAATATCTCTCTTTTGCAAAGAGCTAGGCATTGGAAAATTCAGGGCTATAACGTCTAGATGAAGCACTAACAGGAGGCTTTAAAATTTTCATTCTAGTGTCTTTCGTTTGGGAGAAAAATGCAAAAGTACAATGCAGCTTTTCCTTGCCGATATCTCTCTTTTGCAAAGAGATAGGCATTGGAAAATGCAGGGCTATAACGTGTAGATGAAGCACTAACAGGAGGCTTTAAAATTTTCATTCTAGTGTACTTCGTTTGGGAGAAAAATGCAAAGGTACAATACAGCTTTTCCTTGCCGATATCTCTCTTTTGCAAAGAGATAGGCATTGGAAAATTCAGGGCTATAACGTGTAGATGAAGCACTAACAGGAGGCTTTAAAATTTTCATTCTAGTGTACTTCGTTTGGGAGAAAAATGCAAAGGTACAATACAGCTTTTCCTTGCCGATATCTCTCTTTTGCAAAGAGATAGGCATTGGAAAATTCAGGGCTATAACGTGTAGATGAAGCACTAATAGGAGGCTTTAAAATTTTCATTCTAGTGTCCTTCGTTTGGGAGAAAAATGCAAAGGTACAATACAGCTTTTCCTTGCCGATATCTCTCTTTTGCAAAGAGATAGGCATTGGAAAATTCAGGGCTATAACGTGTAGATGAAGCACTACCAGGAGGCTTTAAAATTTTCATTCTAGTGTCTTTCGTTTGGGAGAAAAATGCAAAGGTACAATACAGCTTTTCCTTGCCGATATCTCTCTTTTGCAAAGAGCTAGGCATTGGAAAATTCAGGGCTATAACGTGTAGATGAAGCACTAACAGGAGGCTTTAAAATTTTCATTCTAGTGTCTTTCGTTTGGGAGAAAAATGCAAAGGTACAATACAGCTTTTCCTTGCCGATATCTCTCTTTTGCAAAGAGATAGGCATTGGAAAATTCAGGGCTATTACGTGTAGATGAAGCACTAACAGGAGGCTTTAAAATTTTCATTCTAGTGTCCTTCGTTTGGGAGAAAAATGCAAAGGTACAATACAGCTTTTCCTTGCCGATATCTCTCTTTTGCAAAGAGATAGGCATTGGAAAATTCAGGGCTATAACGTGTAGATGAAGCACTAACAGGAGGCTTTAAAATTTTCATTCTAGTGTCTTTCGTTTGGGAGAAAAATGCAAAGGTACAATACAGCTTTTCCTTGTCGATATCTCTCTTTTGCAAAGAGCTAGGCATTGGAAAATTCAGGGCTATAACGTGTAGATGAAGCACTAACAGTAGGATTTAAAATTTTCATTCTAGTGTCTTTCGTTTGGGAGAAAAATGCAAAGGTACAATACAGCTTTTCCTTGCCGATATCTCTCTTTTGCAAAGAGATAGGCATTGGAAAATTCAGGGCTATAACGTGTAGATGAAGCACTAACAGGAGACTTTAAAATTTTCATTCTAGTGTCTTTCGTTTGGGAGAAAAATGCAAAGGTACAATACAGTTTTTCCTTGCCGATATCTCTCTTTTGCAAAGAGATAGGCATTGGAAAATTCAGGGCTATAACGTGTAGATGAAGCACTAATAGGAGGCTTTAAAATTTTCATTCTAGTGTCCTTCGTTTGGGAGAAAAATGCAAAGGTACAATACAGCTTTTCCTTGCCGATATCTCTCTTTTGCAAAGAGATAGGCATTGGAAAATTCAGGGCTATAACGTGTAGATGAAGCACTAACAGGAGGCTTTAAAATTTTCATTCTAGTGTCTTTCGTTTGGGAGAAAAATGCAAAGGTACAATACAGCTTTTCCTTGCCGATATCTCTCTTTTGCAAAGAGCTAGGCATTGGAAAATGCAGGGCTATAACGTGTAGATGAAGCACTAACAGTAGGCTTTAACATTTTCATTCTAGTGTCTTTCGTTTGGGAGAAAAATGCAAAGGCACAATACAGCTTTTCCTTGCCGATATCTCTCTTTTGCAAAGAGATAGGCATTGGAAAATTCAGGGCTATAACGTGTAGATGAAGCACTAACAGGAGGCTTTAAAATTTTCATTTTAGTGTCTTTCGTTTGGGAGAAAAATGCAAAGTTACAATACAGTTTTTCCTTGCCGATATCTCTCTTTTGCAAAGAGATAGGCATTGGAAAATTCAGGGCTATAACGTGTAGATGAAGCACTAATAGGAGGCTTTAAAATTTTCATTCTAGTGTCCTTCGTTTGGGAGAAAAATGCAAAGGTACAATACAGCTTTTCCTTGCTGATATCTCTCTTTTGCAAAGAGATAGGCATTGGAAAATTCAGGGCTATAACGTGTAGATGAAGCACTAACAGGAGGCTTTAAAATTTTCATTCTAGTGTCTTTCGTTTGGGAGAAAAATGCAAAGGTACAATACAGCATTTCCTTGCCGATATCTCTCTTTTGCAAAGAGCTAGGCATTGGAAAATTCAGGGCTATAACGTGTAGATGAAGCACTAACAGTAGGCTTTAAAATTTTCATTCTAGTGTCTTTCGTTTGGGAGAAAAATGCAAAGGTACAATACAGCTTTTCCTTGCCGATATCTCTCTTTTGCAAAGAGATAGGCATTGGAAAATTCAGGGCTATAACGTGTAGATGAAGCACTAACAGGAGGCTTTAAATTTTTCATTCTAGTGTCCTTCGTTTGGGAGAAAAATGCAAAGGTACAATACAGCTTTTCCTTGCCGATATCTCTCTTTTGCAAAGAGATAGGCATTGGAAAATTCAGGGCTATAACGTGTAGATGAAGCACTAACAGGAGGCTTTAAAATTTTCATTCTAGTGTCTTTCGTTTGGGAGAAAAATGCAAAAGTACAATGCAGCTTTTCCTTGCCGATATCTCTCTTTTGCAAAGAGATAGGCATTGGAAAATGCAGGGCTATAACGTGTAGATGAAGCACTAACAGGAGGCTTTAACATTTTCATTCTAGTGTACTTCGTTTGGGAGAAAAATGCAAAAGTACAATGCAGCTTTTCCTTGCCGATATCTCTCTTTTGCAAAGAGATAGGCATTGGAAAATTCAGGGCTATAACGTGTAGATGAAGCACTAATAGGAGGCTTTAAAATTTTCATTCTAGTGTCTTTCGTTTGGGAGAAAAAAACAAAGGTACAATACAGCTTTTCCTTGCCGATATCTCTCTTTTGCAAAGAGATAGGCATTGGAAAATTCAGGGCTATAACGTGTAGATGAAGCACTAACAGGAGGCTTTAAAATTTTCATTCTAGTGTCTTTCGTTTGGGAGAAAAATGCAAAAGTACAATGCAGCTTTTCCTTGCCGATATCTCTCTTTTGCAAAGAGATAGGCATTGGAAAATGCAGGGCTATAACGTGTAGATGAAGCACTAACAGGAGGCTTTAAAATTTTCATTCTAGTGTACTTCGTTTGGGAGAAAAATGCAAAGGTACAATACAGCTTTTCCTTGCCGATATCTCTCTTTTGCAAAGAGATAGGCATTGGAAAATTCAGGGCTATAACGTGTAGATGAAGCACTAACAGGAGGCTTTAAAATTTTCATTCTAGTGTACTTCGTTTGGGAGAAAAATGCAAAGGTACAATACAGCTTTTCCTTGCCGATATCTCTCTTTTGCAAAGAGATAGGCATTGGAAAATTCAGGGCTATAACGTGTAGATGAAGCACTAATAGGAGGCTTTAAAATTTTCATTCTAGTGTCCTTCGTTTGGGAGAAAAATGCAAAGGTACAATACAGCTTTTCCTTGCCGATATCTCTCTTTTGCAAAGAGATAGGCATTGGAAAATTCAGGGCTATAACGTGTAGATGAAGCACTACCAGGAGGCTTTAAAATTTTCATTCTAGTGTCTTTCGTTTGGGAGAAAAATGCAAAGGTACAATACAGCTTTTCCTTGCCGATATCTCTCTTTTGCAAAGAGCTAGGCATTGGAAAATTCAGGGCTATAACGTGTAGATGAAGCACTAACAGGAGGCTTTAAAATTTTCATTCTAGTGTCTTTCGTTTGGGAGAAAAATGCAAAGGTACAATACAGCTTTTCCTTGCCGATATCTCTCTTTTGCAAAGAGATAGGCATTGGAAAATTCAGGGCTATTACGTGTAGATGAAGCACTAACAGGAGGCTTTAAAATTTTCATTCTAGTGTCCTTCGTTTGGGAGAAAAATGCAAAGGTACAATACAGCTTTTCCTTGCCGATATCTCTCTTTTGCAAAGAGATAGGCATTGGAAAATTCAGGGCTATAACGTGTAGATGAAGCACTAACAGGAGGCTTTAAAATTTTCATTCTAGTGTCTTTCGTTTGGGAGAAAAATGCAAAGGTACAATACAGCTTTTCCTTGTCGATATCTCTCTTTTGCAAAGAGCTAGGCATTGGAAAATTCAGGGCTATAACGTGTAGATGAAGCACTAACAGTAGGATTTAAAATTTTCATTCTAGTGTCTTTCGTTTGGGAGAAAAATGCAAAGGTACAATACAGCTTTTCCTTGCCGATATCTCTCTTTTGCAAAGAGATAGGCATTGGAAAATTCAGGGCTATAACGTGTAGATGAAGCACTAACAGGAGGCTTTAAAATTTTCATTCTAGTGTCTTTCGTTTGGGAGAAAAATGCAAAGGTACAATACAGTTTTTCCTTGCCGATATCTCTCTTTTGCAAAGAGATAGGCATTGGAAAATTCAGGGCTATAACGTGTAGATGAAGCACTAATAGGAGGCTTTAAAATTTTCATTCTAGTGTCCTTCGTTTGGGAGAAAAATGCAAAGGTACAATACAGCTTTTCCTTGCCGATATCTCTCTTTTGCAAAGAGATAGGCATTGGAAAATTCAGGGCTATAACGTGTAGATGAAGCACTAACAGGAGGCTTTAACATTTTCATTCTAGTGTCTTTCGTTTGGGAGAAAAATGCAAAGGTACAATACAGCTTTTCCTTGCCGATATCTCTCTTTTGCAAAGAGCTAGGCATTGGAAAATGCAGGGCTATAACGTGTAGATGAAGCACTAACAGTAGGCTTTAACATTTTCATTCTAGTGTCTTTCGTTTGGGAGAAAAATGCAAAGGCACAATACAGCTTTTCCTTGCCGATATCTCTCTTTTGCAAAGAGATAGGCATTGGAAAATTCAGGGCTATAACGTGTAGATGAAGCACTAACAGGAGGCTTTAAAATTTTCATTCTAGTGTCTTTCGTTTGGGAGAAAAATGCAAAAGTACAATGCAGCTTTTCCTTGCCGATATCTCTCTTTTGCAAAGAGATAGGCATTGGAAAATGCAGGGCTATAACGTGTAGATGAAGCACTAACAGGAGGCTTTAAAATTTTCATTCTAGTGTCTTTCGTTTGGGAGAAAAATGCAAAAGTACAATACACTTTTCCTTGCCGATATCTCTCTTTTGCAAAGAGATAGGCATTGGAAAATTCAGGGCTATAACGTGTAGATGAAGCACTAATAGGAGGCTTTAACATTTTCATTCTAGTATCCTTCGTTTGGGAGAAAAATGCAAAGGTACAATACATCTTTTCCTTGCCGATATCTCTCTTTTGAAAAGAGATAGGCATTGGAAAATTCAGGGCTATAACGTGTAGATGAAGCACTAACAGGAGGCTTTAAAATTTTCATTCTAGTGTCTTTCGTTTGGGAGAAAAATGCAAAGGTACAATACAGCTTTTCCTTGCCGATATCTCTCTTTTGCAAAGAGCTAGGCATTGGAAAATTCAGGGCTATAACGTGTAGCTGAAGCACTAACAGTAGGCTTTAAAATTTTCATTCTAGTGTCTTTCGTTTGGGAGAAAAATGCAAAGGTACAATACAGCTTTTCCTTGCCGATATCTCTCTTTTGCAAAGAGCTAGGCATTGGAAAATTCAGGGCTATAACGTGCAGATGAAGCACTAACAGTAGGATTTAAAATTTTCATTCTAGTATCTTTCGTTTGGGAGAAAAATGCAAAGGTACAATACAGCTTTTCCTTGCCGATATCTCTCTTTTGCAAAGAGATAGGCATTGGAAAATTCAGGGCTATAACGTGTAGATGAAGCACTAACAGGAGGCTTTAAAATTTTCATTTTAGTGTCTTTCGTTTGGGAGAAAAATGCAAAGTTACAATACAGTTTTTCCTTGCCGATATCTCTCTTTTGCAAAGAGATAGGCATTGGAAAATTCAGGGCTATAACGTGTAGATGAAGCACTAATAGGAGGCTTTAAAATTTTCATTCTAGTGTCCTTCGTTTGGGAGAAAAATGCAAAGGTACAATACAGCTTTTCCTTGCTGATATCTCTCTTTTGCAAAGAGATAGGCATTGGAAAATTCAGGGCTATAACGTGTAGATGAAGCACTAACAGGAGGCTTTAAAATTTTCATTCTAGTGTCTTTCGTTTGGGAGAAAAATGCAAAGGTACAATACAGCATTTCCTTGCCGATATCTCTCTTTTGCAAAGAGCTAGGCATTGGAAAATTCAGGGCTATAACGTGTAGATGAAGCACTAACAGGAGGCTTTAAATTTTTCATTCTAGTGTCCTTCGTTTGGGAGAAAAATGCAAAGGTACAATACAGCTTTTCCTTGCCGATATCTCTCTTTTGCAAAGAGATAGGCATTGGAAAATTCAGGGCTATAACGTGTAGATGAAGCACTAACAGGAGGCTTTAAAATTTTCATTCTAGTGTCTTTCGTTTGGGAGAAAAATGCAAAAGTACAATGCAGCTTTTCCTTGCCGATATCTCTCTTTTGCAAAGAGATAGGCATTGGAAAATGCAGGGCTATAACGTGTAGATGAAGCACTAACAGGAGGCTTTAACATTTTCATTCTAGTGTCCTTCGTTTGGGAGAAAAATGCAAAGGTACAATACAGCTTTTCCTTGCCGATATCTCTCTTTTGCAAAGAGATAGGCATTGGAAAATTAAGGGCTATAACGTGTAGATGAAGCACTAACAGGAGGCTTTAAAATTTTCATTCTAGTGTCTTTCGTTTGGGAGAAAAATGCAAAGGTACAATACAGCTTTTCCTTGCCGATATCTCTCTTTTGCAAAGAGCTAGGCATTGGAAAATTCAGGGCTATAACGTGTAGATGAAGCACTAACAGGAGGCTTTAAAATTTTCATTCTAGTGTCTTTCGTTTGGGAGAAAAATGCAAAAGTACAATACAGCTTTTCCTTGCCGATATCTCTCTTTTGCAAAGAGATAGGCATTGGAAAATTCAGGGCTATAACGTGTATATGAAGCACTAACAGGAGGCTTTAAAATTTTCATTCTAGTGTCTTTCGTTTGGGAGAAAAATGCAAAGGTACAATACAGGTTTTCCTTGCCGATATCTCTCTTTTGCAAAGAGATAGGCATTGGAAAATTCAGGGCTATAACGTGTAGATGAAGCACTAACAGGAGGCTTTAAAATTTTCATTCTAGTGTCTTTCGTTTGGGAGAAAAATGCAAAGGTACAATACAGCATTTCCTTGCCGATATCTCTCTTTTGCAAAGAGCTAGGCATTGGAAAATTCAGGGCTATAACGTGTAGATGAAGCACTAACAGTAGGCTTTAAAATTTTCATTCTAGTGTCTTTCGTTTGGGAGAAAAATGCAAAGGTACAATACAGCTTTTCCTTGCCGATATCTCTCTTTTGCAAAGAGATAGGCATTGGAAAATTCAGGGCTATAACGTGTAGATGAAGCACTAACAGGAGGCTTTAAATTTTTCATTCTAGTGTCCTTCGTTTGGGAGAAAAATGCAAAGGTACAATACAGCTTTTCCTTGCCGATATCTCTCTTTTGCAAAGAGATAGGCATTGGAAAATTCAGGGCTATAACGTGTAGATGAAGCACTAACAGGAGGCTTTAAAATTTTCATTCTAGTGTCTTTCGTTTGGGAGAAAAATGCAAAAGTACAATGCAGCTTTTCCTTGCCGATATCTCTCTTTTGCAAAGAGATAGGCATTGGAAAATGCAGGGCTATAACGTGTAGATGAAGCACTAACAGGAGGCTTTAACATTTTCATTCTAGTGTACTTCGTTTGGGAGAAAAATGCAAAGGTACAATACAGCTTTTCCTTGCCGATATCTCTCTTTTGCAAAGAGATAGGCATTGGAAAATTCAGGGCTATAACGTGTAGATGAAGCACTAATAGGAGGTTATAAAATTTTCATTCTAGTGTCCTTCGTTTGGGAGAAAAATGCAAAGGTACAATACAGCTTTTCCTTGCCGATATCTCTCTTTTGCAAAGAGATAGGCATTGGAAAATTCAGGGCTATAACGTGTAGATGAAGCACTAACAGGAGGCTTTAAAATTTTCATTCTAGTGTCTTTCGTTTGGGAGAAAAATGCAAAGGTACAATACAGCTTTTCCTTGCCGATATCTCTCTTTTGCAAAGAGCTAGGCATTGGAAAATTCAGGGCTATAACGTGTAGATGAAGCACTAACAGGAGGCTTTAAAATTTTCATTCTAGTGTCTTTCGTTTGGGAGAAAAATGCAAAGGTACAATACAGCTTTTCCTTGCCGATATCTCTCTTTTGCAAAGAGATAGGCATTGGAAAATTCAGGGCTATAACGTGTATATGAAGCACTAACAGGAGGCTTTAAAATTTTCATTCTAGTGTCTTTCGTTTGGGAGAAAAATGCAAAGGTACAATACAGCTTTTCCTTGCCGATATCTCTCTTTTGCAAAGAGATAGGCATTGGAAAATTCAGGGCTATAACGTGTAGATGAAGCACTAACAGTAGACTTTAAAATTTTCATTCTAGTGTCTTTCGTTTGGGAGAAAAATGCAAAGGTACAATACAGCTTTTCCTTGCCAATATCTCTCTTTTGCAAAGAGCTAGGCATTGGAAAATTCAGGGCTATAACGTGTAGATGAAGCACTAACAGGAGGCTTTAAAATTTTCATTCTAGTGTCTTTCGTTCGGGAGAAAAATGCAAAGGTACAATACAGTTTTTCCTTGCCGATATCTCTCT
The DNA here is from genome assembly GCF_028390025.1 of Pseudophryne corroboree. NCBI lineage: Eukaryota > Metazoa > Chordata > Amphibia > Anura > Myobatrachidae > Pseudophryne > Pseudophryne corroboree. The sequence goes on along the minus strand of NW_026967852.1, from coordinate 139,136 downwards.
TTTGCAAAGAGATAGGCATTGGAAAATTCAGGGCTATAACGTGTAGATGAAGCACTAACAGGAGGCTTTAAAATTTTCATTCTAGTGTCCTTCGTTTGGGAGAAAAATGCAAAGGTACAATACAGCTTTTCCTTGCCAATATCTCTCTTTTGCAAAGAGTAAGGCATTGGAAAATTCAGGGCTATAACGTGTAGATGAAGCACTAACAGGAGGCTTTAAAATTTTCATTCTAGTGTCTTTCGTTTGGGAGAAAAATGCAAAGGTACAATACAGCATTTCCTTGCCGATATCTCTCTTTTGCAAAGAGATAGGCATTGGAAAATTCAGGGCTATTACGTGTAGATGAAGCACTAAAAGGAGGCTTTAAAATTTTCATTCTAGTGTCTTTCGTTTGGGAGAAAAATGTAAAAGTACAATGCAGCTTTTCCTTGCCGATATCTCTCTTTTGCAAAGAGATAGGCATTGGAAAATTCAGGGCTATAACGTGTAGATGAAGCACTAACAGGAGGCTTTAAAATTTTCATTCTAGTGTCTTTCGTTTGGGAGAAAAATGTAAAAGTACAATGCAGCTTTTCCTTGCCGATATCTCTCTTTTGCAAAGAGATAGGCATTGGAAAATTCAGGGCTATAACGTGTATATGAAGCACTAACAGGAGGCTTTAAAATTTTCATTCTAGTGTCTTTCGTTTGGGAGAAAAATGCAAAGGTACAATACAGCTTTTCTTTGCCGATATCTCTCTTTTGCTAAGAGATAGGCATTGGAAAATTCAGGGCTATAACGTGTAGATGAAGCACTAAAAGGAGGCTTTAAAATTTTCATTCTAGTGTCCTTCGTTTGGGAGAAAAATGCAAAGGTACAATACAGCTTTTCCTTGCCGATATCTCTCTTTTGCAAAGAGATAGGCATTGGAAAATTCAGGGCTATAACGTGTAGATGAAGCACTAATAGGAGGCTTTAAAATTTTCATTCTAGTGTCCTTCGTTTGGGAGAAAAATGCAAAGGTACAATACAGCTTTTCCTTGCCGATATCTCTCTTTTGCAAAGAGATAGGCATTGGAAAATTCAGGGCTATAACGTGTAGATGAAGCACTAACAGGAGGCTTTAAAATTTTCATTCTAGTGTCTTTCGTTTGGGAGAAAAATGCAAAGGTACAATACAGCTTTTCCTTGCCGATATCTCTCTTTTGCAAAGAGCTAGGCATTGGAAAATTCAGGGCTATAACGTGTAGATGAAGCACTAACAGGAGGCTTTAAAATTTTCATTCTAGTGTCTCTCGTTTGGGAGAAAAATGCAAAGGTACAATACAGCATTTCCTTGCCGATATCTCTCTTTTGCAAAGAGATAGGCATTGGAAAATTCAGGGCTATTACGTGTAGATGAAGCACTAAAAGGAGGCTTTAAAATTTTCATTCTAGTGTCTTTCGTTTGGGAGAAAAATGTAAAAGTACAATGCAGCTTTTCCTTGCCGATATCTCTCTTTTGCAAAGAGATAGGCATTGGAAAATTCAGGGCTATAACGTGTAGATGAAGCACTAATAGGAGGCTTTAAAATTTTCATTCTAGTGTCCTTCGTTTGGGAGAAAAATGCAAAGGTACAATACAGTTTTTCCTTGCCGATATCTCTCTTTTGCAAAGAGATAGGCATTGGAAAATTCAGGGCTATAACGTGTAGATGAAGCACTAACAGGAGGCTTTAAAATTTTCATTCTAGTGTCTTTCGTTTGAGAGAAAAATGCAAAGGTACAATACAGCTTTTCCTTGCCGATATCTCTCTTTTGCAAAGAGATAGGCATTTGAAAATTCAGGGCTATAACGTGTAGATGAAGCACTAACAGGAGGCTTTAAAATTTTCATTCTAGTGTCCTTCGTTTGGGAGAAAAATGCAAAGGTACAATACAGCTTTTCCTTGCCGATATCTCTCTTTTGCAAAGAGATAGGCATTGGAAAATTCAGGGCTATAACGTGTAGATGAAGCACTAATAGGAGGCTTTAAAATTTTCATTCTAGTGTCCTTCGTTTGGGAGAAACATGCAAAGGTACAATACAGCTTTTCCTTGCCGATATCTCTCTTTTGCAAAGAGATAGGCATTGGAAAATTCAGGGCTATAACGTGTAGATGAAGCACTAACAGGAGGCTTTAAAATTTTCATTCTAGTGTCTTTCGTTTGGGAGAAAAATGCAAAAGTACAATGCTGCTTTTCCTTGCCGATATCTCTCTTTTGCAAAGAGATAGGCATTGGAAAATTCAGGGCTATAACGTGTAGATGAAGCACTAACAGGAGGCTTTAAAATTTTCATTCTAGTGTCTTTCGTTTGGGAGAAAAATGCAAAGGTACAATACAGCTTTTCCTTGCCGATATCTCTCTTTTGCAAAGAGCTAGGCATTGGAAAATGCAGGGCTATAACGTGTAGATGAAGCACTAACAGTAGGCTTTAACATTTTCATTCTAGTGTCTTTCGTTTGGGAGAAAAATGCAAAGGCACAATACAGCTTTTCCTTGCCGATATCTCTCTTTTGCAAAGAGATAGGCATTGGAAAATTCAGGGCTATAACGTGTAGATGAAGCACTAACAGGAGGCTTTAAAATTTTCATTCTAGTGTCTTTCGTTTGGGAGAAAAATGCAAAAGTACAATGCAGCTTTTCCTTGCCGATATCTCTCTTTTGCAAAGAGATAGGCATTGGAAAATGCAGGGCTATAACGTGTAGATGAAGCACTAACAGGAGGCTTTAAAATTTTCATTCTAGTGTCTTTCGTTTGGGAGAAAAATGCAAAAGTACAATACACTTTTCCTTGCCGATATCTCTCTTTTGCAAAGAGATAGGCATTGGAAAATTCAGGGCTATAACGTGTAGATGAAGCACTAATAGGAGGCTTTAACATTTTCATTCTAGTATCCTTCGTTTGGGAGAAAAATGCAAAGGTACAATACATCTTTTCCTTGCCGATATCTCTCTTTTGAAAAGAGATAGGCATTGGAAAATTCAGGGCTATAACGTGTAGATGAAGCACTAACAGGAGGCTTTAAAATTTTCATTCTAGTGTCTTTCGTTTGGGAGAAAAATGCAAAGGTACAATACAGCTTTTCCTTGCCGATATCTCTCTTTTGCAAAGAGCTAGGCATTGGAAAATTCAGGGCTATAACGTGTAGCTGAAGCACTAACAGTAGGCTTTAAAATTTTCATTCTAGTGTCTTTCGTTTGGGAGAAAAATGCAAAGGTACAATACAGCTTTTCCTTGCCGATATCTCTCTTTTGCAAAGAGCTAGGCATTGGAAAATTCAGGGCTATAACGTGCAGATGAAGCACTAACAGTAGGATTTAAAATTTTCATTCTAGTATCTTTCGTTTGGGAGAAAAATGCAAAGGTACAATACAGCTTTTCCTTGCCGATATCTCTCTTTTGCAAAGAGATAGGCATTGGAAAATTCAGGGCTATAACGTGTAGATGAAGCACTAACAGGAGGCTTTAAAATTTTCATTTTAGTGTCTTTCGTTTGGGAGAAAAATGCAAAGTTACAATACAGTTTTTCCTTGCCGATATCTCTCTTTTGCAAAGAGATAGGCATTGGAAAATTCAGGGCTATAACGTGTAGATGAAGCACTAATAGGAGGCTTTAAAATTTTCATTCTAGTGTCCTTCGTTTGGGAGAAAAATGCAAAGGTACAATACAGCTTTTCCTTGCTGATATCTCTCTTTTGCAAAGAGATAGGCATTGGAAAATTCAGGGCTATAACGTGTAGATGAAGCACTAACAGGAGGCTTTAAAATTTTCATTCTAGTGTCTTTCGTTTGGGAGAAAAATGCAAAGGTACAATACAGCATTTCCTTGCCGATATCTCTCTTTTGCAAAGAGCTAGGCATTGGAAAATTCAGGGCTATAACGTGTAGATGAAGCACTAACAGGAGGCTTTAAATTTTTCATTCTAGTGTCCTTCGTTTGGGAGAAAAATGCAAAGGTACAATACAGCTTTTCCTTGCCGATATCTCTCTTTTGCAAAGAGATAGGCATTGGAAAATTCAGGGCTATAACGTGTAGATGAAGCACTAACAGGAGGCTTTAAAATTTTCATTCTAGTGTCTTTCGTTTGGGAGAAAAATGCAAAAGTACAATGCAGCTTTTCCTTGCCGATATCTCTCTTTTGCAAAGAGATAGGCATTGGAAAATGCAGGGCTATAACGTGTAGATGAAGCACTAACAGGAGGCTTTAACATTTTCATTCTAGTGTCCTTCGTTTGGGAGAAAAATGCAAAGGTACAATACAGCTTTTCCTTGCCGATATCTCTCTTTTGCAAAGAGATAGGCATTGGAAAATTAAGGGCTATAACGTGTAGATGAAGCACTAACAGGAGGCTTTAAAATTTTCATTCTAGTGTCTTTCGTTTGGGAGAAAAATGCAAAGGTACAATACAGCTTTTCCTTGCCGATATCTCTCTTTTGCAAAGAGCTAGGCATTGGAAAATTCAGGGCTATAACGTGTAGATGAAGCACTAACAGGAGGCTTTAAAATTTTCATTCTAGTGTCTTTCGTTTGGGAGAAAAATGCAAAAGTACAATACAGCTTTTCCTTGCTGATATCTCTCTTTTGCAAAGAGATAGGCATTGGAAAATTCAGGGCTATAACGTGTATATGAAGCACTAACAGGAGGCTTTAAAATTTTCATTCTAGTGTCTTTCGTTTGGGAGAAAAATGCAAAGGTACAATACAGCTTTTCCTTGCCGATATCTCTCTTTTGCAAAGAGATAGGCATTGGAAAATTCAGGGCTATAACGTGTAGATGAAGCACTAACAGTAGACTTTAAAATTTTCATTCTAGTGTCTTTCGTTTGGGAAAAAAATGCAAAGGTACAATACAGCTTTTCCTTGCCAATATCTCTCTTTTGCAAAGAGCTAGGCATTGGAAAATTCAGGGCTATAACGTGTAGATGAAGCACTAACAGGAGGCTTTAAAATTTTCATTCTAGTGTCTTTCGTTTGGGAGAAAAATGCAAAGGTACAATACAGCATTTCCTTGCCGATATCTCTCTTTTGCAAAGAGCTAGGCATTGGAAAATTCAGGGCTATAACGTGTAGATGAAGCACTAACAGTAGGCTTTAAAATTTTCATTCTAGTGTCTTTCGTTTGGGAGAAAAATGCAAAGGTACAATACAGCTTTTCCTTGCCGATATCTCTCTTTTGCAAAGAGATAGGCATTGGAAAATTCAGGGCTATAACGTGTAGATGAAGCACTAACAGGAGGCTTTAAATTTTTCATTCTAGTGTCCTTCGTTTGGGAGAAAAATGCAAAGGTACAATACAGCTTTTCCTTGCCGATATCTCTCTTTTGCAAAGAGATAGGCATTGGAAAATTCAGGGCTATAACGTGTAGATGAAGCACTAACAGGAGGCTTTAAAATTTTCATTCTAGTGTCTTTCGTTTGGGAGAAAAATGCAAAAGTACAATGCAGCTTTTCCTTGCCGATATCTCTCTTTTGCAAAGAGATAGGCATTGGAAAATGCAGGGCTATAACGTGTAGATGAAGCACTAACAGGAGGCTTTAACATTTTCATTCTAGTGTACTTCGTTTGGGAGAAAAATGCAAAGGTACAATACAGCTTTTCCTTGCCGATATCTCTCTTTTGCAAAGAGATAGGCATTGGAAAATTCAGGGCTATAACGTGTAGATGAAGCACTAATAGGAGGTTATAAAATTTTCATTCTAGTGTCCTTCGTTTGGGAGAAAAATGCAAAGGTACAATACAGCTTTTCCTTGCCGATATCTCTCTTTTGCAAAGAGATAGGCATTGGAAAATTCAGGGCTATAACGTGTAGATGAAGCACTAACAGGAGGCTTTAAAATTTTCATTCTAGTGTCTTTCGTTTGGGAGAAAAATGCAAAGGTACAATACAGCTTTTCCTTGCCAATATCTCTCTTTTGCAAAGAGCTAGGCATTGGAAAATTCAGGGCTATAACGTGTAGATGAAGCACTAACAGGAGGCTTTAAAATTTTCATTCTAGTGTCTTTCGTTCGGGAGAAAAATGCAAAGGTACAATACAGTTTTTCCTTGCCGATATCTCTCTTTTGCAAAGAGATAGGCATTGGAAAATTCAGGGCTATAACGTGTAGATGAAGCACTAACAGGAGGCTTTAAAATTTTCATTCTAGTGTCCTTCGTTTGGGAGAAAAATGCAAAGGTACAATACAGCTTTTCCTTGCCAATATCTCTCTTTTGCAAAGAGTAAGGCATTGGAAAATTCAGGGCTATAACGTGTAGATGAAGCACTAACAGGAGGCTTTAAAATTTTCATTCTAGTGTCTTTCGTTTGGGAGAAAAATGCAAAGGTACAATACAGCATTTCCTTGCCGATATCTCTCTTTTGCAAAGAGATAGGCATTGGAAAATTCAGGGCTATTACGTGTAGATGAAGCACTAAAAGGAGGCTTTAAAATTTTCATTCTAGTGTCTTTCGTTTGGGAGAAAAATGTAAAAGTACAATGCAGCTTTTCCTTGCCGATATCTCTCTTTTGCAAAGAGATAGGCATTGGAAAATTCAGGGCTATAACGTGTAGATGAAGCACTAATAGGAGGTTATAAAATTTTCATTCTAGTGTCCTTCGTTTGGGAGAAAAATGCAAAGGTACAATACAGCTTTTCCTTGCCGATATCTCTCTTTTGCAAAGAGATAGGCATTGGAAAATTCAGGGCTATAACGTGTAGATGAAGCACTAACAGGAGGCTTTAAAATTTTCATTCTAGTGTCTTTCGTTTGGGAGAAAAATGCAAAGGTACAATACAGCTTTTCCTTGCCGATATCTCTCTTTTGCAAAGAGCTAGGCATTGGAAAATTCAGGGCTATAACGTGTAGAAGAAGCACTAACAGGAGGCTTTAAAATTTTCATTCTAGTGTCTTTCGTTTGGGAGAAAAATGCAAAGGTACAATACAGCTTTTCCTTGCCGATATCTCTCTTTTGCAAAGAGATAGGCATTGGAAAATTCAGGGCTATAACGTGTATATGAAGCACTAACAGGAGGCTTTAAAATTTTCATTCTAGTGTCTTTCGTTTGGGAGAAAAATGCAAAGGTACAATACAGCTTTTCCTTGCCGATATCTCTCTTTTGCAAAGAGATAGGCATTGGAAAATTCAGGGCTATAACGTGTAGATGAAGCACTAACAGTAGACTTTAAAATTTTCATTCTAGTGTCTTTCGTTTGGGAGAAAAATGCAAAGGTACAATACAGCTTTTCCTTGCCAATATCTCTCTTTTGCAAAGAGCTAGGCATTGGAAAATTCAGGGCTATAACTTGTAGATGAAGCACTAACAGGAGGCTTTAAAATTTTCATTCTAGTGTCTTTCGTTCGGGAGAAAAATGCAAAGGTACAATACAGTTTTTCCTTGCCGATATCTCTCTTTTGCAAAGAGATAGGCATTGGAAAATTCAGGGCTATAACGTGTAGATGAAGCACTAACAGGAGGCTTTAAAATTTTCATTCTAGTGTCCTTCGTTTGGGAGAAAAATGCAAAGGTACAATACAGCTTTTCCTTGCCAATATCTCTCTTTTGCAAAGAGCTAGGCATTGGAAAATTCAGGGCTATAACGTGTAGATGAAGCACTAACAGGAGGCTTTAAAATTTTCATTCTAGTGTCTTTCGTTTGGGATAAAAATGCAAAGGTACAATACAGCATTTCCTTGCCGATATCTCTCTTTTGCAAAGAGATAGGCATTGGAAAATTCAGGGCTATTACGTGTAGATGAAGCACTAAAAGGAGGCTTTAAAATTTTCATTCTAGTGTCTTTCGTTTGGGAGAAAAATGTAAAAGTACAATGCAGCTTTTCCTTGCCGATATCTCTCTTTTGCAAAGAGATAGGCATTGGAAAATTCAGGGCTATAACGTGTAGATGAAGCACTAACAGGAGGCTTTAAAATTTTCATTCTAGTGTCTTTCGTTTGGGAGAAAAATGTAAAAGTACAATGCAGCTTTTCCTTGCCGATATCTCTCTTTTGCAAAGAGATAGGCATTGGAAAATTCAGGGCTATAACGTGTATATGAAGCACTAACAGGAGGCTTTAAAATTTTCATTCTAGTGTCTTTCGTTTGGGAGAAAAATGCAAAGTTACAATACAGTTTTTCCTTGCCGATATCTCTCTTTTGCAAAGAGATAGGCATTGGAAAATTCAGGGCTATAACGTGTAGATGAAGCACTAATAGGAGGCTTTAAAATTTTCATTCTAGTGTCCTTCGTTTGGGAGAAAAATGCAAAGGTACAATACAGCTTTTCCTTGCTGATATCTCTCTTTTGCAAAGAGATAGGCATTGGAAAATTCAGGGCTATAACGTGTAGATGAAGCACTAACAGGAGGCTTTAAAATTTTCATTCTAGTGTCTTTCGTTTGGGAGAAAAATGCAAAGGTACAATACAGCATTTCCTTGCCGATATCTCTCTTTTGCAAAGAGCTAGGCATTGGAAAATTCAGGGCTATAACGTGTAGATGAAGCACTAACAGGAGGCTTTAAATTTTTCATTCTAGTGTCCTTCGTTTGGGAGAAAAATGCAAAGGTACAATACAGCTTTTCCTTGCCGATATCTCTCTTTTGCAAAGAGATAGGCATTGGAAAATTCAGGGCTATAACGTGTAGATGAAGCACTAACAGGAGGCTTTAAAATTTTCATTCTAGTGTCTTTCGTTTGGGAGAAAAATGCAAAGGTACAATACAGCTTTTCCTTGCCAATATCTCTCTTTTGCAAAGAGCTAGGCATTGGAAAATTCAGGGCTATAACGTGTAGATGAAGCACTAACAGGAGGCTTTAAAATTTTCATTCTAGTGTCTTTCGTTCGGGAGAAAAATGCAAAGGTACAATACAGTTTTTCCTTGCCGATATCTCTCTTTTGCAAAGAGATAGGCATTGGAAAATTCAGGGCTATAACGTGTAGATGAAGCACTAACAGGAGGCTTTAAAATTTTCATTCTAGTGTCCTTCGTTTGGGAGAAAAATGCAAAGGTACAATACAGCTTTTCCTTGCCAATATCTCTCTTTTGCAAAGAGTAAGGCATTGGAAAATTCAGGGCTATAACGTGTAGATGAAGCACTAACAGGAGGCTTTAAAATTTTCATTCTAGTGTCTTTCGTTTGGGAGAAAAATGCAAAGGTACAATACAGCATTTCCTTGCCGATATCTCTCTTTTGCAAAGAGATAGGCATTGGAAAATTCAGGGCTATTACGTGTAGATGAAGCACTAAAAGGAGGCTTTAAAATTTTCATTCTAGTGTCTTTCGTTTGGGAGAAAAATGTAAAAGTACAATGCAGCTTTTCCTTGCCGATATCTCTCTTTTGCAAAGAGATAGGCATTGGAAAATTCAGGGCTATAACGTGTAGATGAAGCACTAATAGGAGGTTATAAAATTTTCATTCTAGTGTCCTTCGTTTGGGAGAAAAATGCAAAGGTACAATACAGCTTTTCCTTGCCGATATCTCTCTTTTGCAAAGAGATAGGCATTGGAAAATTCAGGGCTATAACGTGTAGATGAAGCACTAACAGGAGGCTTTAAAATTTTCATTCTAGTGTCTTTCGTTTGGGAGAAAAATGCAAAGGTACAATACAGCTTTTCCTTGCCGATATCTCTCTTTTGCAAAGAGCTAGGCATTGGAAAATTCAGGGCTATAACGTGTAGAAGAAGCACTAACAGGAGGCTTTAAAATTTTCATTCTAGTGTCTTTCGTTTGGGAGAAAAATGCAAAGGTACAATACAGCTTTTCCTTGCCGATATCTCTCTTTTGCAAAGAGATAGGCATTGGAAAATTCAGGGCTATAACGTGTATATGAAGCACTAACAGGAGGCTTTAAAATTTTCATTCTAGTGTCTTTCGTTTGGGAGAAAAATGCAAAGGTACAATACAGCTTTTCCTTGCCGATATCTCTCTTTTGCAAAGAGATAGGCATTGGAAAATTCAGGGCTATAACGTGTAGATGAAGCACTAACAGTAGACTTTAAAATTTTCATTCTAGTGTCTTTCGTTTGGGAGAAAAATGCAAAGGTACAATACAGCTTTTCCTTGCCAATATCTCTCTTTTGCAAAGAGCTAGGCATTGGAAAATTCAGGGCTATAACTTGTAGATGAAGCACTAACAGGAGGCTTTAAAATTTTCATTCTAGTGTCTTTCGTTCGGGAGAAAAATGCAAAGGTACAATACAGTTTTTCCTTGCCGATATCTCTCTTTTGCAAAGAGATAGGCATTGGAAAATTCAGGGCTATAACGTGTAGATGAAGCACTAACAGGAGGCTTTAAAATTTTCATTCTAGTGTCCTTCGTTTGGGAGAAAAATGCAAAGGTACAATACAGCTTTTCCTTGCCAATATCTCTCTTTTGCAAAGAGCTAGGCATTGGAAAATTCAGGGCTATAACGTGTAGATGAAGCACTAACAGGAGGCTTTAAAATTTTCATTCTAGTGTCTTTCGTTTGGGAGAAAAATGCAAAGGTACAATACAGCATTTCCTTGCCGATATCTCTCTTTTGCAAAGAGATAGGCATTGGAAAATTCAGGGCTATTACGTGTAGATGAAGCACTAAAAGGAGGCTTTAAAATTTTCATTCTAGTGTCTTTCGTTTGGGAGAAAAATGTAAAAGTACAATGCAGCTTTTCCTTGCCGATATCTCTCTTTTGCAAAGAGATAGGCATTGGAAAATTCAGGGCTATAACGTGTAGATGAAGCACTAACAGGAGGCTTTAAAATTTTCATTCTAGTGTCTTTCGTTTGGGAGAAAAATGTAAAAGTACAATGCAGCTTTTCCTTGCCGATATCTCTCTTTTGCAAAGAGATAGGCATTGGAAAATTCAGGGCTATAACGTGTATATGAAGCACTAACAGGAGGCTTTAAAATTTTCATTCTAGTGTCTTTCGTTTGGGAGAAAAATGCAAAAGTACAATGCTGCTTTTCCTTGCCGATATCTCTCTTTTGCAAAGAGATAGGCATTGGAAAATTCAGGGTTATAACGTGTAGATGAAGCACTAATAGGAGGCTTTAAAATTTTCATTCTAGTGTCCTTCGTTTGGGAGAAAAATGCAAAGGTACAATACAGCTTTTCCTTGCCGATATCTCTCTTTTGCAAAGAGATAGGCATTGGAAAATTCAGGGCTATAACGTGTAGATGAAGCACTAACAGGAGGCTTTAAAATTTTCATTCTAGTGTCTTTCGTTTGGGAGAAAAATGCAAAGGTACAATACAGCTTTTCCTTGCCGATATCTCTCTTTTGCAAAGAGCTAGGCATTGGAAAATTCAGGGCTATAACGTGTAGATGAAGCACTAACAGGAGGCTTTAAAATTTTCATTCTAGTGTCTCTCGTTTGGGAGAAAAATGCAAAGGTACAATACAGCATTTCCTTGCCGATATCTCTCTTTTGCAAAGAGATAGGCATTGGAAAATTCAGGGCTATTACGTGTAGATGAAGCACTAAAAGGAGGCTTTAAAATTTTCATTCTAGTGTCTTTCGTTTGGGAGAAAAATGTAAAAGTACAATGCAGCTTTTCCTTGCCGATATCTCTCTTTTGCAAAGAGATAGGCATTGGAAAATTCAGGGCTATAACGTGTAGATGAAGCACTAATAGGAGGCTTTAAAATTTTCATTCTAGTGTCCTTCGTTTGGGAGAAAAATGCAAAGGTACAATACAGTTTTTCCTTGCCGATATCTCTCTTTTGCAAAGAGATAGGCATTGGAAAATTCAGGGCTATAACGTGTAGATGAAGCACTAACAGGAGGCTTTAAAATTTTCATTCTAGTGTCTTTCGTTTGGGAGAAAAATGCAAAGGTACAATACAGCTTTTCCTTGCCGATATCTCTCTTTTGCAAAGAGATAGGCATTTGAAAATTCAGGGCTATAACGTGTAGATGAAGCACTAACAGGAGGCTTTAAAATTTTCATTCTAGTGTCCTTCGTTTGGGAGAAAAATGCAAAGGTACAATACAGCTTTTCCTTGCCGATATCTCTCTTTTGCAAAGAGATAGGCATTGGAAAATTCAGGGCTATAACGTGTAGATGAAGCACTAATAGGAGGCTTTAAAATTTTCATTCTAGTGTCCTTCGTTTGGGAGAAACATGCAAAGGTACAATACAGCTTTTCCTTGCCGATATCTCTCTTTTGCAAAGAGATAGGCATTGGAAAATTCAGGGCTATAACGTGTAGATGAAGCACTAACAGGAGGCTTTAAAATTTTCATTCTAGTGTCTTTCGTTTGGGAGAAAAATGCAAAAGTACAATGCTGCTTTTCCTTGCCGATATCTCTCTTTTGCAAAGAGATAGGCATTGGAAAATTCAGGGCTATAACGTGTAGATGAAGCACTAACAGGAGGCTTTAAAATTTTCATTCTAGTGTCCTTCGTTTGGGAGAAAAATGCAAAGGTACAATACAGCTTTTCCTTGCCGATATCTCTCTTTTGCAAAGAGCTAGGCATTGGAAAATTCAGGGCTATAACGTGTAGATGAAGCACTAACAGGAGGCTTTAAAATTTTCATTCTAGTGTCTCTCGTTTGGGAGAAAAATGCAAAGGTACAATACAGCATTTCCTTGCCGATATCTCTCTTTTGCAAAGAGATAGGCATTGGAAAATTCAGGGCTATTACGTGTAGATGAAGCACTAAAAGGAGGCTTTAAAATTTTCATTCTAGTGTCTTTCGTTTGGGAGAAAAATGTAAAAGTACAATGCAGCTTTTCCTTGCCGATATCTCTCTTTTGCAAAGAGATAGGCATTGGAAAATTCAGGGCTATAACGTGTAGATGAAGCACTAATAGGAGGCTTTAAAATTTTCATTCTAGTGTCCTTCGTTTGGGAGAAAAATGCAAAGGTACAATACAGTTTTTCCTTGCCGATATCTCTCTTTTGCAAAGAGATAGGCATTGGAAAATTCAGGGCTATAACGTGTAGATGAAGCACTAACAGGAGGCTTTAAAATTTTCATTCTAGTGTCTTTCGTTTGGGAGAAAAATGCAAAGGTACAATACAGCTTTTCCTTGCCGATATCTCTCTTTTGCAAAGAGATAGGCATTTGAAAATTCAGGGCTATAACGTGTAGATGAAGCACTAACAGGAGGCTTTAAAATTTTCATTCTAGTGTCCTTCGTTTGGGAGAAAAATGCAAAGGTACAATACAGCTTTTCCTTGCCGATATCTCTCTTTTGCAAAGAGATAGGCATTGGAAAATTCAGGGCTATAACGTGTAGATGAAGCACTAATAGGAGGCTTTAAAATTTTCATTCTAGTGTCCTTCGTTTGGGAGAAACATGCAAAGGTACAATACAGCTTTTCCTTGCCGATATCTCTCTTTTGCAAAGAGATAGGCATTGGAAAATTCAGGGCTATAACGTGTAGATGAAGCACTAACAGGAGGCTTTAAAATTTTCATTCTAGTGTCTTTCGTTTGGGAGAAAAATGCAAAGGTACAATACAGCTTTTCCTTGCCGATATCTCTCTTTTGCAAAGAGCTAGGCATTGGAAAATTCAGGGCTATAACGTGTAGATGAAGCACTAATAGGAGGCTTTAAAATTTTCATTCTAGTGTCTTTCGTTTGGGAGAAAAATGCAAAAGTACAATGCTGCTTTTCCTTGCCGATATCTCTCTTTTGCAAAGAGATAGGCATTGGAAAATTCAGGGCTATAACGTGTAGATGAAGCACTAACAGGAGGCTTTAAAATTTTCATTCTAGTGTCCTTCGTTTGGGAGAAAAATGCAAAGGTACATTACAGCTTTTCCTTGCCAATATCTCTCTTTTGCAAAGAGCTAGGCATTGGAAAATTCAGGGCTATAACGTGTAGATGAAGCACCAACAGGAGGCTTTAAAATTTTCATTCTAGTGTCTTTCGTTTGGGAGAAAAATGCAAAGGTACAATACAGCATTTCCTTGCCGATATCTCTCTTTTGCAAAGAGATAGGCATTGGAAAATTCAGGGCTATTACGTGTAGATGAAGCACTAAAAGGAGGCTTTAAAATTTTCATTCTAGTGTCTTTCGTTTGGGAGAAAAATGTAAAAGTACAATGCAGCTTTTCCTTGCCGATATCTCTCTTTTGCAAAGAGATAGGCATTGGAAAATTCAGGGCTATAACGTGTAGATGAAGCACTAATAGGAGGCTTTAAAATTTTCATTCTAGTGTCTTTCGTTTGGGAGAAAAATGTAAAAGTACAATGCAGCTTTTCCTTGCCGATATCTCTCTTTTGCAAAGAGATAGGCATGAGAAAATTCAGGGCTATAAAGTGTATATGAAGCACTAACAGGAGGCTTTAAAATTTTCATTCTAGTGTCTTTCGTTTGGGAGAAAAATGCAAAGGTACAATACAGCTTTTCCTTGCCGATATCTCTCTTTTGCTAAGAGATAGGCATTGGAAAATTCAGGGCTATAACGTGTAGATGAAGCACTAACAGGAGGCTTTAAAATTTTCATTCTAGTGTCCTTCGTTTGGGAGAAAAATGCAAAGGTACAATACAGCTTTTCCTTGACGATATCTCTCTTTTGCAAAGAGATAGGCATTGGAAAATTCAGGGCTATAACGTGTAGATGAAGCACTAATAGGAGGCTTTAAAATTTTCATTCTAGTGTCCTTCGTTTGGGAGAAAAATGCAAAGGTACAATACAGCTTTTCCTTGCCGATATCTCTCTTTTGCAAAGAGATAGGCATTGGAAAATTCAGGGCTATAACGTGTAGATGAAGCACTAACAGGAGGCTTTAAAATTTTCATTCTAGTGTCTTTCGTTTGGGAGAAAAATGCAAAGGTACAATACAGCTTTTCCTTGCCGATATCTCTCTTTTGCAAAGAGCTAGGCATTGGAAAATTCAGGGCTATAACGTGTAGATGAAGCACTAACAGGAGGCTTTAAAATTTTCATTCTAGTGTCTTTCGTTTGGGAGAAAAATGCAAAGGTACAATACAGTTTTTCCTTGCCGATATCTCTCTTTTGCAAAGAGATAGGCATTGGAAAATTCAGGGCTATAACGTGTAGATGAAGCACTAACAGGAGGCTTTAAAATTTTCATTCTAGTGTCCTTCGTTTGGGAGAAAAATGCAAAGGTACAATACAGCTTTTCCTTGCCAATATCTCTCTTTTGCAAAGAGCTAGGCATTGGAAAATTCAGGGCTATAACGTGTAGATGAAGCACTAACAGGAGGCTTTAAAATTTTCATTCTAGTGTCTTTCGTTTGGGAGAAAAATGCAAAGGTACAATACAGCATTTCCTTGCCGATATCTCTCTTTTGCAAAGAGATAGGCATTGGAAAATTCAGGGCTATTACGTGTAGATGAAGCACTAAAAGGAGGCTTTAAAATTTTCATTCTAGTGTCTTTCGTTTGGGAGAAAAATGTAAAAGTACAATGCAGCTTTTCCTTGCCGATATCTCTCTTTTGCAAAGAGATAGGCATTGGAAAATTCAGGGCTATAACGTGTAGATGAAGCACTAACAGGAGGCTTTAAAATTTTCATTCTAGTGTCTTTCATTTGGGAGAAAAATGTAAAAGTACAATGCAGCTTTTCCTTGCCGATATCTCTCTTTTGCAAAGAGATAGGCATTGGAAAATTCAGGGCTATAACGTGTATATGAAGCACTAACAGGAGGCTTTAAAATTTTCATTCTAGTGTCTTTCGTTTGGGAGAAAAATGCAAAGGTACAATACAGCTTTTCCTTGCCGATATCTCTCTTTTGCTAAGAGATAGGCATTGGAAAATTCAGGGCTATAACGTGTAGATGAAGCACTAAAAGGAGGCTTTAAAATTTTCATTCTAGTGTCCTTCGTTTGGGAGAAAAATGCAAAGGTACAATACAGCTTTTCCTTGCCGATATCTCTCTTTTGCAAAGAGATAGGCATTGGAAAATTCAGGGCTATAACGTGTAGATGAAGCACTAACAGGAGGCTTTAAAATTTTCATTCTAGTGTCTTTCGTTTGGGAGAAAAATGCAAAGGTACAATACAGCATTTCCTTGCCGATATCTCTCTTTTGCAAAGAGATAGGCATTGGAAAATTCAGGGGTATTACGTGTAGATGAAGCACTAAAAGGAGGCTTTAAAATTTTCATTCTAGTGTCTTTCGTTTGGGAGAAAAATGTAAAAGTACAATGCAGCTTTTCCTTGCCGATATCTCTCTTTTGCAAAGAGATAGGCATTGGAAAATTCAGGGCTATAACGTGTAGATGAAGCACTAACAGGAGGCTTTAAAATTTTCATTCTAGTGTCTTTCGTTTGGGAGAAAAATGTAAAAGTACAATGCAGCTTTTCCTTGCCGATATCTCTCTTTTGCAAAGAGATAGGCATTGGAAAATTCAGGGCTATAACGTGTATATGAAGCACTAACAGGAGGCTTTAAAATTTTCATTCTAGTGTCTTTCGTTTGGGAGAAAAATGCAAAGGTACAATACAGCTTTTCCTTGCCGATATCTCTCTTTTGCAAAGAGATAGGCATTGGAAAATTCAGGGCTATAACGTGTAGATGAAGCACTAACAGGAGGCTTTAAAATTTTCATTCTAGTGTCTTTCGTTTGGGAGAAAAATGCAAAGGTACAATACAGCTTTTCCTTGCCGATATCTCTCTTTTGCAAAGAGCTAGGCATTTGAAAATTCAGGGCTATAACGTGTAGATGAAGCACTAACAGAAGACTTTAAAATTTTCATTCTAGTGTCTTTCGTTTGGGAGAAAAATGCAAAGGTACAATACAGCTTTTCCTTGCCGATATCTCTCTTTTGCTAAGAGATAGGCATTGGAAAATTCAGGGCTATAACGTGTAGATGAAGCACTAAAAGGAGGCTTTAAAATTTTCATTCTAGTGTCCTTCGTTTGGGAGAAAAATGCAAAGGTACAATACAGCTTTTCCTTGCCGATATCTCTCTTTTGCAAAGAGATAGGCATTGGAAAATTCAGGGCTATTACGTGTAGATGAAGCACTAAAAGGAGGCTTTAAAATTTTCATTCTAGTGTCTTTCGTTTGGGAGAAAAATGTAAAAGTACAATGCAGCTTTTCCTTGCCGATATCTCTCTTTTGCAAAGAGATAGGCATTGGAAAATTCAGGGCTATAACGTGTAGATGAAGCACTAACAGGAGGCTTTAAAATTTTCATTCTAGTGTCTTTCGTTTGGGAGAAAAATGTAAAAGTACAATGCAGCTTTTCCTTGCCGATATCTCTCTTTTGCAAAGAGATAGGCATTGGAAAATTCAGGGCTATAACGTGTATATGAAGCACTAACAGGAGGCTTTAAAATTTTCATTCTAGTGTCTTTCGTTTGGGAGAAAAATGCAAAGGTACAATACAGCTTTTCCTTGCCGATATCTCTCTTTTGCTAAGAGATAGGCATTGGAAAATTCAGGGCTATAACGTGTAGATGAAGCACTAAAAGGAGGCTTTAAAATTTTCATTCTAGTGTCCTTCGTTTGGGAGAAAAATGCAAAGGTACAATACAGCTTTTCCTTGCCGATATCTCTCTTTTGCAAAGAGATAGGCATTGGAAAATTCAGGGCTATAACGTGTAGATGAAGCACTAATAGGAGGCTTTAAAATTTTCATTCTAGTGTCCTTCGTTTGGGAGAAAAATGCAAAGGTACAATACAGCTTTTCCTTGCCGATATCTCTCTTTTGCAAAGAGATAGGCATTGGAAAATTCAGGGCTATAACGTGTAGATGAAGCACTAACAGGAGGCTTTAAAATTTTCATTCTAGTGTCTTTCGTTTGGGAGAAAAATGCAAAGGTACAATACAGCTTTTCCTTGCCGATATCTCTCTTTTGCAAAGAGCTAGGCATTGGAAAATTCAGGGCTATAACGTGTAGATGAAGCACTAACAGTAGACTTTAAAATTTTCATTCTAGTGTCTTTCGTTTGGGAGAAAAATGCAAAGGTACAATACAGCTTTTCCTTGCCAATATCTCTCTTTTGCAAAGAGCTAGGCATTGGAAAATTCAGGGCTATAACGTGTAGATGAAGCACTAACAGGAGGCTTTAAAATTTTCATTCTAGTGTCTTTCGTTTGGGAGAAAAATGCAAAGGTACAATACAGTTTTCCTTGCCGATATCTCTCTTTTGCAAAGAGATAGGCATTGGAAAATTCAGGGCTATAACGTGTAGATGAAGCACTAACAGGAGGCTTTAAAATTTTCATTCTAGTGTCTTTCGTTTGGGAGAAAAATGCAAAGGTACAATACAGCTTTTCCTTGCCGATATCTCTCTTTTGCAAAGAGATAGGCATTTGAAAATTCAGGGCTATAACGTGTAGATGAAGCACTAACAGAAGGCTTTAAAATTTTCATTCTAGTGTCCTTCGTTTGGGAGAAAAATGCAAAGGTACAATACAGCTTTTCCTTGCCGATATCTCTCTTTTGCAAAGAGATAGGCATTGGAAAATTCAGGGCTATAACGTGTAGATGAAGCACTAATAGGAGGCTTTAAAATTTTCATTCTAGTGTCCTTCGTTTGGGAGAAACATGCAAAGGTACAATACAGCTTTTCCTTGCCGATATCTCTCTTTTGCAAAGAGATAGGCATTGGAAAATTCAGGGCTATAACGTGTAGATGAAGCACTAACAGGAGGCTTTAACATTTTCATTCTAGTGTCTTTCGTTTGGGAGAAAAATGCAAAGGTACAATACAGCTTTTCCTTGCCGATATCTCTCTTTTGCAAAGAGCTAGGCATTGGAAAATTCAGGGCTATAACGTGTAGATGAAGCACTAATAGGAGGCTTTAAAATTTTCATTCTAGTGTCTTTCGTTTGGGAGAAAAATGCAAAAGTACAATGCTGCTTTTCCTTGCCGATATCTCTCTTTTGCAAAGAGATAGGCATTGGAAAATTCAGGGCTATTACGTGTAGATGAAGCACTAACAGGAGGCTTTAAAATTTTCATTCTAGTGTCCTTCGTTTGGGAGAAAAATGCAAAGGTACAATACAGCTTTTCCTTGCCAATATCTCTCTTTTGCAAAGAGCTAGGCATTGGAAAATTCAGGGCTATTACGTGTAGATGAAGCACTAACAGGAGGCTTTAAAATTTTCATTCTAGTGTCTTTCGTTTGGGAGAAAAATGCAAAGGTACAATACAGCATTTCCTTGCCGATATCTCTCTTTTGCAAAGAGATAGGCATTGGAAAATTCAGGGCTATTACGTGTAGATGAAGCACTAAAAGGAGGCTTTAAAATTTTCATTCTAGTGTCTTTCGTTTGGGAGAAAAATGTAAAAGTACAATGCAGCTTTTCCTTGCCGATATCTCTCTTTTGCAAAGAGATAGGCATTGGAAAATTCAGGGCTATAACGTGTAGATGAAGCACTAACAGGAGGCTTTAAAATTTTCATTCTAGTGTCTTTCGTTTGGGAGAAAAATGTAAAAGTACAATGCAGCTTTTCCTTGCCGATATCTCTCTTTTGCAAAGAGCTAGGCATTGGAAAATTCAGGGCTATAACGTGTAGATGAAGCACTAACAGGAGGCTTTAAATTTTTCATTCTAGTGTCCTTCGTTTGGGAGAAAAATGCAAAGGTACAATACAGCTTTTCCTTGCCGATATCTCTCTTTTGCAAAGAGATAGGCATTGGAAAATTCAGGGCTATAACGTGTAGATGAAGCACTAACAGGAGGCTTTAAAATTTTCATTCTAGTGTCTTTCGTTTGGGAGAAAAATGCAAAAGTACAATGCAGCTTTTCCTTGCCGATATCTCTCTTTTGCAAAGAGATAGGCATTGGAAAATGCAGGGCTATAACGTGTAGATGAAGCACTAACAGGAGGCTTTAACATTTTCATTCTAGTGTCCTTCGTTTGGGAGAAAAATGCAAAGGTACAATACAGCTTTTCCTTGCCGATATCTCTCTTTTGCAAAGAGATAGGCATTGGAAAATTAAGGGCTATAACGTGTAGATGAAGCACTAACAGGAGGCTTTAAAATTTTCATTCTAGTGTCTTTCGTTTGGGAGAAAAATGCAAAGGTACAATACAGCTTTTCCTTGCCGATATCTCTCTTTTGCAAAGAGCTAGGCATTGGAAAATTCAGGGCTATAACGTGTAGATGAAGCACTAACAGGAGGCTTTAAAATTTTCATTCTAGTGTCTTTCGTTTGGGAGAAAAATGCAAAAGTACAATACAGCTTTTCCTTGCTGATATCTCTCTTTTGCAAAGAGATAGGCATTGGAAAATTCAGGGCTATAACGTGTATATGAAGCACTAACAGGAGGCTTTAAAATTTTCATTCTAGTGTCTTTCGTTTGGGAGAAAAATGCAAAGGTACAATACAGCTTTTCCTTGCCGATATCTCTCTTTTGCAAAGAGATAGGCATTGGAAAATTCAGGGCTATAACGTGTAGATGAAGCACTAACAGTAGACTTTAAAATTTTCATTCTAGTGTCTTTCGTTTGGGAGAAAAATGCAAAGGTACAATACAGCTTTTCCTTGCCAATATCTCTCTTTTGCAAAGAGCTAGGCATTGGAAAATTCAGGGCTATAACGTGTAGATGAAGCACTAACAGGAGGCTTTAAAATTTTCATTCTAGTGTCTTTCGTTTGGGAGAAAAATGCAAAGGTACAATACAGCATTTCCTTGCCGATATCTCTCTTTTGCAAAGAGCTAGGCATTGGAAAATTCAGGGCTATAACGTGTAGATGAAGCACTAACAGTAGGCTTTAAAATTTTCATTCTAGTGTCTTTCGTTTGGGAGAAAAATGCAAAGGTACAATACAGCTTTTCCTTGCCGATATCTCTCTTTTGCAAAGAGATAGGCATTGGAAAATTCAGGGCTATAACGTGTAGATGAAGCACTAACAGGAGGCTTTAAATTTTTCATTCTAGTGTCCTTCGTTTGGGAGAAAAATGCAAAGGTACAATACAGCTTTTCCTTGCCGATATCTCTCTTTTGCAAAGAGATAGGCATTGGAAAATTCAGGGCTATAACGTGTAGATGAAGCACTAACAGGAGGCTTTAAAATTTTCATTCTAGTGTCTTTCGTTTGGGAGAAAAATGCAAAAGTACAATGCAGCTTTTCCTTGCCGATATCTCTCTTTTGCAAAGAGATAGGCATTGGAAAATGCAGGGCTATAACGTGTAGATGAAGCACTAACAGGAGGCTTTAACATTTTCATTCTAGTGTACTTCGTTTGGGAGAAAAATGCAAAGGTACAATACAGCTTTTCCTTGCCGATATCTCTCTTTTGCAAAGAGATAGGCATTGGAAAATTCAGGGCTATAACGTGTAGATGAAGCACTAATAGGAGGTTATAAAATTTTCATTCTAGTGTCCTTCGTTTGGGAGAAAAATGCAAAGGTACAATACAGCTTTTCCTTGCCGATATCTCTCTTTTGCAAAGAGATAGGCATTGGAAAATTCAGGGCTATAACGTGTAGATGAAGCACTAACAGGAGGCTTTAAAATTTTCATTCTAGTGTCTTTCGTTTGGGAGAAAAATGCAAAGGTACAATACAGCTTTTCCTTGCCAATATCTCTCTTTTGCAAAGAGCTAGGCATTGGAAAATTCAGGGCTATAACGTGTAGATGAAGCACTAACAGGAGGCTTTAAAATTTTCATTCTAGTGTCTTTCGTTCGGGAGAAAAATGCAAAGGTACAATACAGTTTTTCCTTGCCGATATCTCTCTTTTGCAAAGAGATAGGCATTGGAAAATTCAGGGCTATAACGTGTAGATGAAGCACTAACAGGAGGCTTTAAAATTTTCATTCTAGTGTCCTTCGTTTGGGAGAAAAATGCAAAGGTACAATACAGCTTTTCCTTGCCAATATCTCTCTTTTGCAAAGAGTAAGGCATTGGAAAATTCAGGGCTATAACGTGTAGATGAAGCACTAACAGGAGGCTTTAAAATTTTCATTCTAGTGTCTTTCGTTTGGGAGAAAAATGCAAAGGTACAATACAGCATTTCCTTGCCGATATCTCTCTTTTGCAAAGAGATAGGCATTGGAAAATTCAGGGCTATTACGTGTAGATGAAGCACTAAAAGGAGGCTTTAAAATTTTCATTCTAGTGTCTTTCGTTTGGGAGAAAAATGTAAAAGTACAATGCAGCTTTTCCTTGCCGATATCTCTCTTTTGCAAAGAGATAGGCATTGGAAAATTCAGGGCTATAACGTGTAGATGAAGCACTAATAGGAGGTTATAAAATTTTCATTCTAGTGTCCTTCGTTTGGGAGAAAAATGCAAAGGTACAATACAGCTTTTCCTTGCCGATATCTCTCTTTTGCAAAGAGATAGGCATTGGAAAATTCAGGGCTATAACGTGTAGATGAAGCACTAACAGGAGGCTTTAAAATTTTCATTCTAGTGTCTTTCGTTTGGGAGAAAAATGCAAAGGTACAATACAGCTTTTCCTTGCCGATATCTCTCTTTTGCAAAGAGCTAGGCATTGGAAAATTCAGGGCTATAACGTGTAGAAGAAGCACTAACAGGAGGCTTTAAAATTTTCATTCTAGTGTCTTTCGTTTGGGAGAAAAATGCAAAGGTACAATACAGCTTTTCCTTGCCGATATCTCTTTTGCAAAGAGATAGGCATTGGAAAATTCAGGGCTATAACGTGTATATGAAGCACTAACAGGAGGCTTTAAAATTTTCATTCTAGTGTCTTTCGTTTGGGAGAAAAATGCAAAGGTACAATACAGCTTTTCCTTGCCGATATCTCTCTTTTGCAAAGAGATAGGCATTGGAAAATTCAGGGCTATAACGTGTAGATGAAGCACTAACAGTAGACTTTAAAATTTTCATTCTAGTGTCTTTCGTTTGGGAGAAAAATGCAAAGGTACAATACAGCTTTTCCTTGCCAATATCTCTCTTTTGCAAAGAGCTAGGCATTGGAAAATTCAGGGCTATAACTTGTAGATGAAGCACTAACAGGAGGCTTTAAAATTTTCATTCTAGTGTCTTTCGTTCGGGAGAAAAATGCAAAGGTACAATACAGTTTTTCCTTGCCGATATCTCTCTTTTGCAAAGAGATAGGCATTGGAAAATTCAGGGCTATAACGTGTAGATGAAGCACTAACAGGAGGCTTTAAAATTTTCATTCTAGTGTCCTTCGTTTGGGAGAAAAATGCAAAGGTACAATACAGCTTTTCCTTGCCAATATCTCTCTTTTGCAAAGAGCTAGGCATTGGAAAATTCAGGGCTATAACGTGTAGATGAAGCACTAACAGGAGGCTTTAAAATTTTCATTCTAGTGTCTTTCGTTTGGGAGAAAAATGCAAAGGTACAATACAGCATTTCCTTGCCGATATCTCTCTTTTGCAAAGAGATAGGCATTGGAAAATTCAGGGCTATTACGTGTAGATGAAGCACTAAAAGGAGGCTTTAAAATTTTCATTCTAGTGTCTTTCGTTTGGGAGAAAAATGTAAAAGTACAATGCAGCTTTTCCTTGCCGATATCTCTCTTTTGCAAAGAGATAGGCATTGGAAAATTCAGGGCTATAACGTGTAGATGAAGCACTAACAGGAGGCTTTAAAATTTTCATTCTAGTGTCTTTCGTTTGGGAGAAAAATGTAAAAGTACAATGCAGCTTTTCCTTGCCGATATCTCTCTTTTGCAAAGAGATAGGCATTGGAAAATTCAGGGCTATAACGTGTATATGAAGCACTAACAGGAGGCTTTAAAATTTTCATTCTAGTGTCTTTCGTTTGGGAGAAAAATGCAAAAGTACAATGCTGCTTTTCCTTGCCGATATCTCTCTTTTGCAAAGAGATAGGCATTGGAAAATTCAGGGTTATAACGTGTAGATGAAGCACTAATAGGAGGCTTTAAAATTTTCATTCTAGTGTCCTTCGTTTGGGAGAAAAATGCAAAGGTACAATACAGCTTTTCCTTGCCGATATCTCTCTTTTGCAAAGAGATAGGCATTGGAAAATTCAGGGCTATAACGTGTAGATGAAGCACTAACAGGAGGCTTTAAAATTTTCATTCTAGTGTCTTTCGTTTGGGAGAAAAATGCAAAGGTACAATACAGCTTTTCCTTGCCGATATCTCTCTTTTGCAAAGAGCTAGGCATTGGAAAATTCAGGGCTATAACGTGTAGATGAAGCACTAACAGGAGGCTTTAAAATTTTCATTCTAGTGTCTCTCGTTTGGGAGAAAAATGCAAAGGTACAATACAGCATTTCCTTGCCGATATCTCTCTTTTGCAAAGAGATAGGCATTGGAAAATTCAGGGCTATTACGTGTAGATGAAGCACTAAAAGGAGGCTTTAAAATTTTCATTCTAGTGTCTTTCGTTTGGGAGAAAAATGTAAAAGTACAATGCAGCTTTTCCTTGCCGATATCTCTCTTTTGCAAAGAGATAGGCATTGGAAAATTCAGGGCTATAACGTGTAGATGAAGCACTAATAGGAGGCTTTAAAATTTTCATTCTAGTGTCCTTCGTTTGGGAGAAAAATGCAAAGGTACAATACAGTTTTTCCTTGCCGATATCTCTCTTTTGCAAAGAGATAGGCATTGGAAAATTCAGGGCTATAACGTGCAGATGAAGCACTAACAGGAGGCTTTAAAATTTTCATTCTAGTGTCTTTCGTTTGGGAGAAAAATGCAAAGGTACAATACAGCTTTTCCTTGCCGATATCTCTCTTTTGCAAAGAGATAGGCATTTGAAAATTCAGGGCTATAACGTGTAGATGAAGCACTAACAGGAGGCTTTAAAATTTTCATTCTAGTGTCCTTCGTTTGGGAGAAAAATGCAAAGGTACAATACAGCTTTTCCTTGCCGATATCTCTCTTTTGCAAAGAGATAGGCATTGGAAAATTCAGGGCTATAACGTGTAGATGAAGCACTAATAGGAGGCTTTAAAATTTTCATTCTAGTGTCCTTCGTTTGGGAGAAACATGCAAAGGTACAATACAGCTTTTCCTTGCCGATATCTCTCTTTTGCAAAGAGATAGGCATTGGAAAATTCAGGGCTATAACGTGTAGATGAAGCACTAACAGGAGGCTTTAAAATTTTCATTCTAGTGTCTTTCGTTTGGGAGAAAAATGCAAAAGTACAATGCTGCTTTTCCTTGCCGATATCTCTCTTTTGCAAAGAGATAGGCATTGGAAAATTCAGGGCTATAACGTGTAGATGAAGCACTAACAGGAGGCTTTAAAATTTTCATTCTAGTGTCCTTCGTTTGGGAGAAAAATGCAAAGGTACAATACAGCTTTTCCTTGCCGATATCTCTCTTTTGCAAAGAGCTAGGCATTGGAAAATTCAGGGCTATAACGTGTAGATGAAGCACTAACAGGAGGCTTTAAAATTTTCATTCTAGTGTCTCTCGTTTGGGAGAAAAATGCAAAGGTACAATACAGCATTTCCTTGCCGATATCTCTCTTTTGCAAAGAGATAGGCATTGGAAAATTCAGGGCTATTACGTGTAGATGAAGCACTAAAAGGAGGCTTTAAAATTTTCATTCTAGTGTCTTTCGTTTGGGAGAAAAATGTAAAAGTACAATGCAGCTTTTCCTTGCCGATATCTCTCTTTTGCAAAGAGATAGGCATTGGAAAATTCAGGGCTATAACGTGTAGATGAAGCACTAATAGGAGGCTTTAAAATTTTCATTCTAGTGTCCTTCGTTTGGGAGAAAAATGCAAAGGTACAATACAGTTTTTCCTTGCCGATATCTCTCTTTTGCAAAGAGATAGGCATTGGAAAATTCAGGGCTATAACGTGTAGATGAAGCACTAACAGGAGGCTTTAAAATTTTCATTCTAGTGTCTTTCGTTTGGGAGAAAAATGCAAAGGTACAATACAGCTTTTCCTTGCCGATATCTCTCTTTTGCAAAGAGATAGGCATTTGAAAATTCAGGGCTATAACGTGTAGATGAAGCACTAACAGGAGGCTTTAAAATTTTCATTCTAGTGTCCTTCGTTTGGGAGAAAAATGCAAAGGTACAATACAGCTTTTCCTTGCCGATATCTCTCTTTTGCAAAGAGATAGGCATTGGAAAATTCAGGGCTATAACGTGTAGATGAAGCACTAATAGGAGGCTTTAAAATTTTCATTCTAGTGTCCTTCGTTTGGGAGAAACATGCAAAGGTACAATACAGCTTTTCCTTGCCGATATCTCTCTTTTGCAAAGAGATAGGCATTGGAAAATTCAGGGCTATAACGTGTAGATGAAGCACTAACAGGAGGCTTTAAAATTTTCATTCTAGTGTCTTTCGTTTGGGAGAAAAATGCAAAGGTACAATACAGCTTTTCCTTGCCGATATCTCTCTTTTGCAAAGAGCTAGGCATTGGAAAATTCAGGGCTATAACGTGTAGATGAAGCACTAATAGGAGGTTTTAAAAATTTTCATTCTAGTGTCTTTCGTTTGGGAGAAAAATGCAAAAGTACAATGCTGCTTTTCCTTGCCGATATCTCTCTTTTGCAAAGAGATAGGCATTGGAAAATTCAGGGCTATAACGTGTAGATGAAGCACTAACAGGAGGCTTTAAAATTTTCATTCTAGTGTCCTTCGTTTGGGAGAAAAATGCAAAGGTACATTACAGCTTTTCCTTGCCAATATCTCTCTTTTGCAAAGAGCTAGGCATTGGAAAATTCAGGGCTATAACGTGTAGATGAAGCACCAACAGGAGGCTTTAAAATTTTCATTCTAGTGTCTTTCGTTTGGGAGAAAAATGCAAAGGTACAATACAGCATTTCCTTGCCGATATCTCTCTTTTGCAAAGAGATAGGCATTGGAAAATTCAGGGCTATTACGTGTAGATGAAGCACTAAAAGGAGGCTTTAAAATTTTCATTCTAGTGTCTTTCGTTTGGGAGAAAAATGTAAAAGTACAATGCAGCTTTTCCTTGCCGATATCTCTCTTTTGCAAAGAGATAGGCATTGGAAAATTCAGGGCTATAACGTGTAGATGAAGCACTAATAGGAGGCTTTAAAATTTTCATTCTAGTGTCTTTCGTTTGGGAGAAAAATGTAAAAGTACAATGCAGCTTTTCCTTGCCGATATCTCTCTTTTGCAAAGAGATAGGCATGAGAAAATTCAGGGCTATAAAGTGTATATGAAGCACTAACAGGAGGCTTTAAAATTTTCATTCTAGTGTCTTTCGTTTGGGAGAAAAATGCAAAGGTACAATACAGCTTTTCCTTGCCGATATCTCTCTTTTGCTAAGAGATAGGCATTGGAAAATTCAGGGCTATAACGTGTAGATGAAGCACTAACAGGAGGCTTTAAAATTTTCATTCTAGTGTCCTTCGTTTGGGAGAAAAATGCAAAGGTACAATACAGCTTTTCCTTGCCGATATCTCTCTTTTGCAAAGAGATAGGCATTGGAAAATTCAGGGCTATAACGTGTAGATGAAGCACTAATAGGAGGCTTTAAAATTTTCATTCTAGTGTCCTTCGTTTGGGAGAAAAATGCAAAGGTACAATACAGCTTTTCCTTGCCGATATCTCTCTTTTGCAAAGAGATAGGCATTGGAAAATTCAGGGCTATAACGTGTAGATGAAGCACTAACAGGAGGCTTTAAAATTTTCATTCTAGTGTCCTTCGTTTGGGAGAAAAATGCAAAGGTACAATACAGCTTTTCCTTGCCAATATCTCTCTTTTGCAAAGAGCTAGGCATTGGAAAATTCAGGGCTATAACGTGTAGATGAAGCACTAACAGGAGGCTTTAAAATTTTCATTCTAGTGTCTTTCGTTTGGGAGAAAAATGCAAAGGTACAATACAGCATTTCCTTGCCGATATCTCTCTTTTGCAAAGAGATAGGCATTGGAAAATTCAGGGCTATTACGTGTAGATGAAGCACTAAAAGGAGGCTTTAAAATTTTCATTCTAGTGTCTTTCGTTTGGGAGAAAAATGTAAAAGTACAATGCAGCTTTTCCTTGCCGATATCTCTCTTTTGCAAAGAGATAGGCATTGGAAAATTCAGGGCTATAACGTGTAGATGAAGCACTAACAGGAGGCTTTAAAATTTTCATTCTAGTGTCTTTCATTTGGGAGAAAAATGTAAAAGTACAATGCAGCTTTTCCTTGCCGATATCTCTCTTTTGCAAAGAGATAGGCATTGGAAAATTCAGGGCTATAACGTGTATATGAAGCACTAACAGGAGGCTTTAAAATTTTCATTCTAGTGTCTTTCGTTTGGGAGAAAAATGCAAAGGTACAATACAGCTTTTCCTTGCCGATATCTCTCTTTTGCTAAGAGATAGGCATTGGAAAATTCAGGGCTATAACGTGTAGATGAAGCACTAAAAGGAGGCTTTAAAATTTTCATTCTAGTGTCCTTCGTTTGGGAGAAAAATGCAAAGGTACAATACAGCTTTTCCTTGCCGATATCTCTCTTTTGCAAAGAGATAGGCATTGGAAAATTCAGGGCTATAACGTGTAGATGAAGCACTAACAGGAGGCTTTAAAATTTTCATTCTAGTGTCTTTCGTTTGGGAGAAAAATGCAAAGGTACAATACAGCATTTCCTTGCCGATATCTCTCTTTTGCAAAGAGATAGGCATTGGAAAATTCAGGGGTATTACGTGTAGATGAAGCACTAAAAGGAGGCTTTAAAATTTTCATTCTAGTGTCTTTCGTTTGGGAGAAAAATGTAAAAGTACAATGCAGCTTTTCCTTGCCGATATCTCTCTTTTGCAAAGAGATAGGCATTGGAAAATTCAGGGCTATAACGTGTAGATGAAGCACTAACAGGAGGCTTTAAAATTTTCATTCTAGTGTCTTTCGTTTGGGAGAAAAATGTAAAAGTACAATGCAGCTTTTCCTTGCCGATATCTCTCTTTTGCAAAGAGATAGGCATTGGAAAATTCAGGGCTATAACGTGTATATGAAGCACTAACAGGAGGCTTTAAAATTTTCATTCTAGTGTCTTTCGTTTGGGAGAAAAATGCAAAGGTACAATACAGCTTTTCCTTGCCGATATCTCTCTTTTGCAAAGAGATAGGCATTGGAAAATTCAGGGCTATAACGTGTAGATGAAGCACTAACAGGAGGCTTTAAAATTTTCATTCTAGTGTCTTTCGTTTGGGAGAAAAATGCAAAGGTACAATACAGCTTTTCCTTGCCGATATCTCTCTTTTGCAAAGAGCTAGGCATTTGAAAATTCAGGGCTATAACGTGTAGATGAAGCACTAACAGAAGACTTTAAAATTTTCATTCTAGTGTCTTTCGTTTGGGAGAAAAATGCAAAGGTACAATACAGCTTTTCCTTGCCGATATCTCTCTTTTGCTAAGAGATAGGCATTGGAAAATTCAGGGCTATAACGTGTAGATGAAGCACTAAAAGGAGGCTTTAAAATTTTCATTCTAGTGTCCTTCGTTTGGGAGAAAAATGCAAAGGTACAATACAGCTTTTCCTTGCCGATATCTCTCTTTTGCAAAGAGATAGGCATTGGAAAATTCAGGGCTATTACGTGTAGATGAAGCACTAAAAGGAGGCTTTAAAATTTTCATTCTAGTGTCTTTCGTTTGGGAGAAAAATGTAAAAGTACAATGCAGCTTTTCCTTGCCGATATCTCTCTTTTGCAAAGAGATAGGCATTGGAAAATTCAGGGCTATAACGTGTAGATGAAGCACTAACAGGAGGCTTTAAAATTTTCATTCTAGTGTCTTTCGTTTGGGAGAAAAATGTAAAAGTACAATGCAGCTTTTCCTTGCCGATATCTCTCTTTTGCAAAGAGATAGGCATTGGAAAATTCAGGGCTATAACGTGTATATGAAGCACTAACAGGAGGCTTTAAAATTTTCATTCTAGTGTCTTTCGTTTGGGAGAAAAATGCAAAGGTACAATACAGCTTTTCCTTGCCGATATCTCTCTTTTGCTAAGAGATAGGCATTGGAAAATTCAGGGCTATAACGTGTAGATGAAGCACTAAAAGGAGGCTTTAAAATTTTCATTCTAGTGTCCTTCGTTTGGGAGAAAAATGCAAAGGTACAATACAGCTTTTCCTTGCCGATATCTCTCTTTTGCAAAGAGATAGGCATTGGAAAATTCAGGGCTATAACGTGTAGATGAAGCACTAATAGGAGGCTTTAAAATTTTCATTCTAGTGTCCTTCGTTTGGGAGAAAAATGCAAAGGTACAATACAGCTTTTCCTTGCCGATATCTCTCTTTTGCAAAGAGATAGGCATTGGAAAATTCAGGGCTATAACGTGTAGATGAAGCACTAACAGGAGGCTTTAAAATTTTCATTCTAGTGTCTTTCGTTTGGGAGAAAAATGCAAAGGTACAATACAGCTTTTCCTTGCCGATATCTCTCTTTTGCAAAGAGCTAGGCATTGGAAAATTCAGGGCTATAACGTGTAGATGAAGCACTAACAGTAGACTTTAAAATTTTCATTCTAGTGTCTTTCGTTTGGGAGAAAAATGCAAAGGTACAATACAGCTTTTCCTTGCCAATATCTCTCTTTTGCAAAGAGCTAGGCATTGGAAAATTCAGGGCTATAACGTGTAGATGAAGCACTAACAGGAGGCTTTAAAATTTTCATTCTAGTGTCTTTCGTTTGGGAGAAAAATGCAAAGGTACAATACAGTTTTCCTTGCCGATATCTCTCTTTTGCAAAGAGATAGGCATTGGAAAATTCAGGGCTATAACGTGTAGATGAAGCACTAACAGGAGGCTTTAAAATTTTCATTCTAGTGTCTTTCGTTTGGGAGAAAAATGCAAAGGTACAATACAGCTTTTCCTTGCCGATATCTCTCTTTTGCAAAGAGATAGGCATTTGAAAATTCAGGGCTATAACGTGTAGATGAAGCACTAACAGAAGGCTTTAAAATTTTCATTCTAGTGTCCTTCGTTTGGGAGAAAAATGCAAAGGTACAATACAGCTTTTCCTTGCCGATATCTCTCTTTTGCAAAGAGATAGGCATTGGAAAATTCAGGGCTATAACGTGTAGATGAAGCACTAATAGGAGGCTTTAAAATTTTCATTCTAGTGTCCTTCGTTTGGGAGAAACATGCAAAGGTACAATACAGCTTTTCCTTGCCGATATCTCTCTTTTGCAAAGAGATAGGCATTGGAAAATTCAGGGCTATAACGTGTAGATGAAGCACTAACAGGAGGCTTTAACATTTTCATTCTAGTGTCTTTCGTTTGGGAGAAAAATGCAAAGGTACAATACAGCTTTTCCTTGCCGATATCTCTCTTTTGCAAAGAGCTAGGCATTGGAAAATTCAGGGCTATAACGTGTAGATGAAGCACTAATAGGAGGCTTTAAAATTTTCATTCTAGTGTCTTTCGTTTGGGAGAAAAATGCAAAAGTACAATGCTGCTTTTCCTTGCCGATATCTCTCTTTTGCAAAGAGATAGGCATTGGAAAATTCAGGGCTATTACGTGTAGATGAAGCACTAACAGGAGGCTTTAAAATTTTCATTCTAGTGTCCTTCGTTTGGGAGAAAAATGCAAAGGTACAATACAGCTTTTCCTTGCCAATATCTCTCTTTTGCAAAGAGCTAGGCATTGGAAAATTCAGGGCTATTACGTGTAGATGAAGCACTAACAGGAGGCTTTAAAATTTTCATTCTAGTGTCTTTCGTTTGGGAGAAAAATGCAAAGGTACAATACAGCATTTCCTTGCCGATATCTCTCTTTTGCAAAGAGATAGGCATTGGAAAATTCAGGGCTATTACGTGTAGATGAAGCACTAAAAGGAGGCTTTAAAATTTTCATTCTAGTGTCTTTCGTTTGGGAGAAAAATGTAAAAGTACAATGCAGCTTTTCCTTGCCGATATCTCTCTTTTGCAAAGAGATAGGCATTGGAAAATTCAGGGCTATAACGTGTAGATGAAGCACTAACAGGAGGCTTTAAAATTTTCATTCTAGTGTCTTTCGTTTGGGAGAAAAATGTAAAAGTACAATGCAGCTTTTCCTTGCCGATATCTCTCTTTTGCAAAGAGATAGGCATGAGAAAATTCAGGGCTATAACGTGTATATGAAGCACTAACAGGAGGCTTTAAAATTTTCATTCTAGTGTCTTTCGTTTGGGAGAAAAATGCAAAGGTACAATACAGCTTTTCCTTGCCGATATCTCTCTTTTGCTAAGAGATAGGCATTGGAAAATTCAGGGCTATAACGTGTAGATGAAGCACTAACAGGAGGCTTTAAAATTTTCATTCTAGTGTCCTTCGTTTGGGAGAAAAATGCAAAGGTACAATACAGCTTTTCCTTGCCGATATCTCTCTTTTGCAAAGAGATAGGCATTGGAAAATTCAGGGCTATAACGTGTAGATGAAGCACTAATAGGAGGCTTTAAAATTTTCATTCTAGTGTCCTTCGTTTGGGAGAAAAATGCAAAGGTACAATACAGCTTTTCCTTGCCGATATCTCTCTTTTGCAAAGAGATAGGCATTGGAAAATTCAGGGCTATAACGTGTAGATGAAGCACTAACAGGAGGCTTTAAAATTTTCATTCTAGTGTCTTTCGTTTGGGAGAAAAATGCAAAGGTACAATACAGCTTTTCCTTGCCGATATCTCTCTTTTGCAAAGAGCTAGGCATTGGAAAATTCAGGGCTATAACGTGTAGATGAAGCACTAACAGTAGACTTTAAAATTTTCATTCTAGTGTCTTTCGTTTGGGAGAAAAATGCAAAGGTACAATACAGCTTTTCCTTGCCAATATCTCTCTTTTGCAAAGAGCTAGGCATTGGAAAATTCAGGGCTATAACGTGTAGATGAAGCACTAACAGGAGGCTTTAAAATTTTCATTCTAGTGTCTTTCGTTTAGGAGAAAAATGCAAAGGTACAATACAGTTTTTCCTTGCCGATATCTCTCTTTTGCAAAGAGATAGGCATTGGAAAATTCAGGGCTATAACGTTTAGATGAAGCACTAACAGGAGGCTTTAAAATTTTCATTCTAGTGTCTTTCGTTTGGGAGAAAAATGCAAAGGTACAATACAGCTTTTCCTTGCCGATATCTCTCTTTTGCAAAGAGATAGGCATTTGAAAATTCAGGGCTATAACGTGTAGATGAAGCACTAACAGGAGGCTTTAAAATTTTCATTCTAGTGTCCTTCGTTTGGGAGAAAAATGCAAAGGTACATTACAGCTTTTCCTTGCCGATATCTCTCTTTTGCAAAGAGATAGGCATTGGAAAATTCAGGGCTATAACGTGTAGATGAAGCACTAACAGGAGGCTTTAAAATTTTCATTCTAGTGTCTTTCGTTTGGGAGAAAAATGCAAAGGTACAATACAGCTTTTCCTTGCCAATATCTCTCTTTTGCAAAGAGCTAGGCATTGGAAAATTCAGGGCTATAACGTGTAGATGAAGCACTAACAGGAGGCGAACATCCCCAAAGGGGAGTTCCTAAGATTAAAGAGGAACTGTTCGGATGAGGCAACCTACCGACACAAAAGTGAGGAGGTAGCGGCCCGTCTCAAGGAACGAGGCTACAGCAATAGATCCATTAAAAAGGCACGGAACTCCCTTTTGAAAACAACTAGGAATTCCCTCATCTTCCAAGAAAAGAAAGTGAAGGATCAAGATGACCTGAGATTTGTGGGAGACTTCTGTCAGGAGTGGAGACAACTTAAAGAAGGTATACAAAAACACTGGCATGTTCTGTTGTCTGACTCAGACCTAGCAACTAGCCTGGGAGACAAGGTCTCGATGAGCTGGAGAAGGTCACCCAACCTAAAGGACTATTGGGTACAAAGTCATTACCAACGACTCCCTTCCGTCTCTCCTTCAGTAAGAGGCACATACCCTTGTGGGACCTGCAGGGCCTGTGACTATATGAAGCCAACACAAGAAATCACAGACAAATTTGGTAACCAACACAGGATCTCCGATTACTTCAACTGCAAAACAACCAATGTGGTGTATTGCCTACAGTGCCTGTGTGGCAAAAGATATGTGGGAATAACCACACGGATGTTTAAACAACGGATTTTGGAACATGCAGGAACAATCCGAAACGTGGATAGGGATATGCAGAACTTCCGACAAATAACCACGGTGGCCAGACATTTTCATCTCCACCATAATGACAACACCCATCGAATGCAAGCTTTTGGCCTGGAAAAGGTCAAACTTGGAATCAGAGGGGGCGATGTAATGCAGGAACTACTCAAAAAGGAGAGCCAGTGGACCTACCTATTGGGAAGTTTAGCTCCATCAGGTCTCAACGAACACATAAACTATACGGTGTTCCTATGATGATTATTTACATGTGATATTGAGACACGCCATTTAGATCTCGATGGCGCCAATGTATGCGCTCTCTCTCTTTCTCTCTTTCCCCTTTCTTAACTCAACCTTTCCTTAGGCTCCAACAAATTCGTGCTACCCCGGCCTGCAAGACCTATTTTCATTACATGCTGTGTATCAGGCCACTTTTCATTAGATGTATCAACATAATAATTGCAATAGCAAATTAAATCACCAGTATATTTCAACAATATACAACTATTACCCCAATTTTTAACCTACTCCCCCCTTGGTGTCCTCCTTGACTCACCGTCCTTTCCCTTTCCTCCCCACTTTTCACCAGTTCTATTATTATCATTATTTTTATTTCTATAATTCTTACACATTCTGTACTCACTAGTATTCTTATTATTTGAATATACACACTCTTTAGACCGTTTTGAACAACAACTAGGTACACTTTTTGACATTACCTATCAAGGTAACATCTTTATCACCCACAAACATTTGTTTTGTGTTTTCTCACATGTGCACTTTTAATTTTGTGTTTAATGTCACTTTTTTCAATTTTGTCACTTTTATTCACATATTTTTCATCTCTGATACCACAACCATCAGGTCACAATTACATCTGCTCGATGATTTTTCGAGCAGACCTACACATAGAACCTAAATTAATCACCAGCAGTCAATTTCTACACAATCAGGTTTCATAACATTCACAATACAGAGCACCAACACTAATGATACACAACAACCAAACAAGCCTCCCCTGCACTGTAGTCACCCATTTCCCATTATTTAACCCTTTTTTTCCCCATTCTGTCATCCCTTCCCCCTCCCCTTCCAATTTTCCCTTCCCTCAATTACACCCCCCTTTTCTCCTCCCCCTTTTGTTTTCACTTCCCTCCCCCCCCTCCCCCTTTCCCCCCTCTTTTTCCCCCCTCCCCCCCCCCTCCCTTTTCCTCCCCCCCCCCCCTCCCCCGCTTTTTTCCCCCTGGTCCCTCCATACCCATTCCCCCCCCCCCCTCCCAAACCCCCGCCCCCCCCACCCCCCTTTTATAAAAAAAAAAAAAAATTTATATTTATATTTATCTTTATAATCTCTAATCCTTAATTTTCATGTTTCATTTTTAATTTCTAATTTTATATTTATATTTATTCTTATTTTTACATTCTTTATATTTATTTTTATTTTACAGTTATATTTATTGTCTTATCTATACCTATCTCATACCCATTTACATTTATCATTATTATTACTATTATTTTCAAATTTATACTCATTTTTATTCTTATTTATTATTTTTTATTATTATCATTATTACTTTTATTTATTTTGCATTTTTCTCTCCTCCGTATTTCCCCAAATTTCAACTTCGTATTCATCAGTGCATAATTTTACTCTATACGGACTTTGGCGGGAAAGCCTAAACTTTAAGGTTATATATTATCAAAGATGAATATTCGGCGAGGATAATGCACAATATTTCCATCTCCAGAACAAGATTTGTTCCTCTAAATAGAGTTTTATTTATTTATTATTTATCATAACCGTCTATTAATTAGTAAATTACAGTCACTTTTATCTTACTTACGACGATTGGGTCACCAACCTCTGTCACTGGCATATTTTGATTAACAGGTCGGTCATGTTTATATCTATTTTCATTATTTTTTATTATTATTTCCTATTATCCCTATTATGATTATTACTTTTATTTTGATATCACTATTATTATTAGTATTATCACAGGAGATATTTCCTCTTACTAATCAATTAATTTCTGCATTAAGAATGTCATAGCTTAAATCTCCTGAAACATATTGTCGATTCTAATTATGTTAAATGTATGTTTAGAAAACGCACATTGTCTTTAATCTTATTTTTCTGTTGGATTTTCAGCTTATATAACTGTGATTTGATTAACCATTATCCTCCATAAAAAAATTCTGTTTATTAATTAAACCGTTATTCGATATTTTTGATCTAACACACCATACGCTTTGAACATTACTTTAATTGATTCCATTGTGATCCACATATATTAACTTTCATTTATGGAGGTTTAATAGAATAAGCACTGCCTGGTGGATAGAATTGTTTAACAAAAATTATGCCATAATTAGTGGTCTACGTATATTAACTATTACTTATGGAGCTTCAATAGAATAAGCACAGCCAGGTGGATGGAAGCGCTGAACAAACCTATGCCATAATTAGGCAATTAAGAACTCAGGAAAGGGATTGGTTGATGATCCCCTTTTTAAATGCACCATCTGAACACCACCATAGGCTGCCAGGTGAGCAAGCCCAGGTGGTGAAACGTACGTCCAACTAACGGCCTCACGCACGGACTCCTCACTGCAGGAGGAGCCGTGACCAACAGCAGTCATTCAGAACGGCTGAGCGGCAATGATCCATCGAGTTCGGGGAGATCGCGAGTGGTAATGTACAATAACCTACGGGTCAGACTCACTCACCCGACACTCCCCACACACTCTCTCTCTTCCTGTCAACTTTCACTTTCACGGACAGACACCCGGTCTCCGGTGGCGCATCCGGACCCTGCAAGGCAAGTGGCAACAGGGTCCGCCTAACACCACATACGGCTTCTCAGGCTGCCGTCCGCTGCCTTTCTTTCCACGGCACAACCCACGATCCCACTCTCATCTGTCCTCCGCTCCAATGATGAGGTCAGACAGCAGATGGGATCAGTGAACTGGAGTGCCGACTATCCTTTGCCCTCAGAGTTACAGTCTCACACTTGACCAGTTACCTGCAGGTAATTTTGATAAAATAACAAGTACCAACGCATACAAAAACATGGCAATAAACAAGGCGCAATTATTGGGGATATAAACACCTGTGATTTTGTTTTAACTTGTGCCTATTAAGATAATATCAATTGTTACCTAGCAACAGCAATGTTTTTTATTAGGAGCAGGTCTGTTTTGTGCAATCTCATTGCACAATAAATGTTGTTAAATGATGCAGTGTTATTAACACAATTGTGATTTAGTCTATTACTGTGGGCCTTTTTATTTCATTTTCGGACTCTGGCTCAGACCCAAGTGGCGCATTTAGGACCCTGCAAGGCTCATAAGCATCAGGGCCCATCTAACACCACGTTGGGGTCTCTAGCCAGTGTGCCAGTTCTATCTTTTTTCTGTGACACAGTCGACGGTCCTACTCTCATCTTTCCTCCGCTCATGAATGAGGTTAGACAGCAGATGGGACTAGCAGACTAGAGTGTCACTATCTAATTTTCTACTATCCATGCCAGCATAATCTTGTTTTTTCTTTATTTGCATTTGTTACATACCTGACAAACAACACTAATGTGTCAGTTTTTCATTCAAGATACAAATGAATCATTTTGGAGACAGAATGTTGCAGTAAAACCCAATTGTAACTATGTATTCTCTAACAGACATGGATATTATTTTCTCTTTAACATGGAAGAGATGTTAAAACACAGATTTACTCTGTGAAATATGGGGAGAAGCTGATCTCACATACACAGCAGTATTTTTCTGCAAGGTGTAATTAATTATATCACCAATATCATCTCTGCTGCTCACAGGATATTTTTGATAGATTACTATCATTTTTTGTCATTAATTTCTGTGATTACTGCTGTTCATTGGATAAGTTTGATAGATTACTATCATTTTTCTTATCATCCATTGTTGAGCAAAATATACAAATAATTTTAAGATGATGATATTTGCTCTTTTTTGAATTATTCATATTTTTACCACTGTTTAAAAGGGGAATAAGTAATTGATACGTCTAATATACCCCTGTTATTTTATTTTAGTTGAGTATTGGATAAATAAAAGCTAAGTTTTAATTATAGACAGTTTTCATCTTTTTCACATCATTAATCATCAAAAGAGTGCTCCAAATATAGGAATTTCTTCTATTTGGTAAGATGTGGGCTCTTCCACACCCACCAAATCATTCTGTATCTGGTACACTATTCCTGGGAGCACCTCCAACGTCAGAATAGTTGCCCACTTGGGCTTGATATATTTTTTCTGTTTAGTTGGTTGTTTGAGATTTAGTCATTCAATTATAACCAGTCTGGTGCAGGGTAAACCAAGTTTTGCCACAAAAGTCAATACTGACAAAGGCTAATAATCATTCATCTAGAACGTTTCCTAGAAAAACTTTAAAAAGTCAATAATCTGGAGAATTTTTGTAAGAAACACATTGGTACTTTCCCATGATGAGTGAGTGCTTCAGGATTTCTTGCACTTACATGGGCTATTAACCAAAAGGTTGGTGGTTCAATCCCACCCAGGGATGTAATTGACCTTGTCATCAGATTTTGGTGATCTTTAAGTAGACAAGTCAAAATTTCAAACCCCCTCTTATGGTGTAGGGTACCTGGCCTTCTCTGACGTAATCAGAGTTAGATTTAATTAAGTGATTTTATAAAAAACAGCTAGGAAGCACAATTTAGCAGTGGGTTGCAGAGAAAACAATAACATTTTAAACCTACCGGTAATTTTTTTTTCTCGTAGTCCGTAGAGGATGATGGGGACTCCGTAAGGACCATGGGGGATAGACGGGCTCCGCAGCAGACATGGGCACTTTAAGAAAGACTTTAGATCTGGGTGTGCACTGGCTCCTCCCTCTATGCCCCTCCTCCATACCTCAGTTAGAGAAACTGTGCCCAGAGGAGACGGACAGTACGAGGAAAGGATTTTTGTTAATCCAAGGTCAAGATTCATACCAGCCACACCAATCACACCGTATAACTTGTGATATACTACCCAGTTAACAGTATGAATCAAATCTAACTCTGATTACATCAGAGAAGGCCAGGTACCCTACACCATAGCAGGGGTTTTCGAAATTTTGACTTGTCTACTTAAAGATCAACAAAATCTGATAATAAGTTCAATTACATCCCTGGGTGGGATTGAACCACCAACCTTTTGGTTAATAGCCGTATACACTAACTGATTGCGCCACAGCGAAACTTTGCAAAAGTGCATACTGACAAAGGCTAATAAGCATTCATCTAGAACGTTTCCTATAAAAACTTTAAATAGTCAATAATCTGGAGAGTTTTTGTAAGATGTTTCTTCCATCAACCAATGAAGAAACACATTGGTACTTTCCCATGATGAGTGAGTGCTTCAGGATCTCTTGCACTTACATGTGCAGCAGAGTACTGTAATGGAAGCATGCTGGGTCCATAACCCAGAGGTAGGCAGATTGAAACTATCCTCTGCTATATGACTTGTCTACTTAAATATTACCAAAATTTGATCACAAGGTCAATTACGTCCCTGGATGGGATTGAACCACCAACCTTTTGATTAATAGCTGAACACACTAACCGATTGCGCCACAGAGACACTTTGCAAAAAGTACATACTGACAAAGACTAATAAGCATTCATCTAGAACGTTTCCTAGAAAAACTTTAAAAAGTCAATAACCTGGAGAGTTTTTGTAAGATGTTTCTTCCAGCAACCAATGAAGAAACACATTGGTACTTTCCCATGATGAGTGAGTGCTTCAGGATCTCTTGCACTTACATGTGCAGCAGAGTACTGCAATGGAAGCATGCTGGGCCCATAACCCAGAGGTAGGCAGATTGATACTATCCTTTGCTATATGCATTTTTTTTGTTCATTAAAGTAATCCAAAACTGGGATTGATATTTTAGCTTTTATTTTTACTTAAAGTACAATAACTTTTACCATTTTAATTTGTTTTAATAGTATATTGACAGTGTTGTTTTCTTTCAAAAATCCAATTAATTTTCTTTACCCGATTATTAAAATGGTAAGTGACAAAAACAAACTACATTGTCACCAGAAGAGCAATACAAAATGTACAAGTGATATATTAAAATCATCTTTCCAGCTTGAATTTCAATGATGCATTGGGGCAACGATTTTGTGAGAAACATCTTCACCCTTAAATAAAGATTTTCTTAATTCCTTACCTGTGTGCTAATTAGATATCACCTTGTTTTCACATTAAACAGACTTCCACATGAGAAAGCAGCAAGGATGCAGTGGCGTTAATGTTTCCTGGTGTCAACCTGTATTATTTCAGTAGATATTGAAATGAGGATGCATCTTGCTGCCTTTCCAATGAAGCAAGTTTAATTTAGTAATAGGTGAAAAACCATCCCTACAAATATGTTAATCAGATACTTGGCTTTGTGGACACTTTTCAGAGAACAAATTAGTTAGCATAAAAATAAAGCCAGAAAATGAAGAGCTGTTTAATCACTCAATTGGATTTTTCTGCCAGCATATTTCTTTTTCTCTGCAACCCACTGCTAAATTGTGCTTCCTAGCTGTTTTTTTTATAAAATCACTGATTCAAATCTAACTCTGATTACATCAGAGTAGGCCAGGTACCCTACACCATAAGAAGGGGGTTTGAAATTTTGACTTGTCTACTTAAAGATCACCAAAATCTGATAACAAGGTCAATTACATCGCTGGGTGGGATTGAACCACCAACCCTTTGATTAATAACCAAACACACTAACCGATTGCGCCACAGAGACACTTTACAAACATACATACTGACAAAGGCTAATAAGCATTCATCTAGAACGTTTCCTAGAAAAACTTTAAAAAGTCAATAATCTGGAGAGTTTTTGTAAGATGTTTCTTCCATCAACCAACGAAGAAACACATTGGTACTTTCCCATGATGAGTGAGTGCTTCAGGATCTCTTGCACTTACATGTGCAGCAGAGTACTGCAATGGAAACATGCTGGGCCCATAACCCAGAGGTAGGCAGATTGAAACTATCCTCTGCTATATGCATTTTTTTTTGTTAATTAAAGTAATCCAAAACTGGGATTGATATTTTTGCTCTTTTATTTTTACTTAAAGTACAATAACTTTTACCATTTTAATTTGTTTTAATAGTATATTGACAGTATTGTTTTCTTTCAAAAATCCACTTAATTTTCTTTACCCTATTATTAAAATGGTAATTGACAAAAACAAACTACATTGTCACCAGAAGAGCAATACAAAATGTACAAGTGATATATTAAAATCATCTTTCCAGCTTGAATTTCAATGATGCATTGGGGCAACGATTTTGTGAGAAACACCTTCACCCTTAAATAAAGATTTTCTTAATTCCTTACCTGTGTGCTAATTAGATATCACCTTGTTTTCACATTAAACAGACTTCCACATGCGAAAGCAGCAAGGATGCAGTGGCGTTAATGTTTCCTGGTGTCAACCTGTATTATTTCAGTAGACATTGAAATGAGGATGCATCTTGCTGCCTTTCCAATGAAGCAAGTTTAATTCAGTAATAGGTGAAAAACCATTCCTACAAAGGTGTTAATCAGAGACTTGGCTTTGTGGACACTTTTCAGAGAGCAAATTTGTTAGCATAAACATAAAATCAGAAAATGAAGAGCTGTTTAAACAGCTACTGCCTGAGGGTCTCTTGACCTGGTGCAATACCTCTGTAGCTTTTTGTTGAGGCGGGACGCCATCATGTCTATCTGGAACAGTCCCCACCGACTTGCAATCTGTGCGAAGACTTCCTGATGGAGTCCCCACTCTCCTGGATGTAGGTCGTGTCTGCTGAGGAAGTCTGCTTCCCAGTTGTCCACTCCCGGAATGAACACTGCTGACAGTGCGCTTACATGATTCTCCACCCAGCGAAGAATTCTGGTGGCTTCCGCCATCGCCACTCTGCTCCTTGTGCCGCCTTGGCGGTTTACATGAACTACTGCGGTGACGTTGTCTGACTGGATCAGAACTGGTTGGTCGCGAAGTAAGGTCTCCGCTTGACATAGGGCGTTGTATATGGCCCTTAGCTCCAGGATGTTGATGTGAAGACAAGTCTCCTGACTTGACCAAAGACCTTGGAAATTTCTTCCCTGTGTGGCTGCTCCCCAACCTCGGAGGCTCGCGTTCGTGGTCACCAGGATCCAGTCCTGAATGCCGAACCTGCGGCCCTCTAGAAGGTGAGCACTCTGCAGCCACCACAGGAGAGATACCCTGGCCCTGGGGGACAGGGTGATCAACTGATGAATCTGTAGATGTGACCCGGACCACTTGTCCAGTAGGTCCCATTGCAAGATCCTCGCATGGAACCTGCCGAAGGGAATGGCCTCGTATGATGCCACCATCATTCCCAGGACTCGAGTGCAGTGATGCACTGACACCTGTTTTGGTTTCAATAGGTTCCTGACCAGAGTCATGAGTTCCTGGGCCTTTTCTATCGGAAGATAAACCCTTTTCTGGTCCGTATCCAGAATAATGCCCAAGCAAAGTCAGACGAGTCGTAGGAACCAACTGCGACTTCGGGATATTGAGAATCCAGCCGTTTTGCTGTAACACCTTCAATGAAAGTTATACGCTGTTCAGCAACTGCTC
The DNA here is from genome assembly GCF_028390025.1 of Pseudophryne corroboree. Lineage (NCBI taxonomy): Eukaryota > Metazoa > Chordata > Amphibia > Anura > Myobatrachidae > Pseudophryne > Pseudophryne corroboree. Next base: position 96,664 of record NW_026967852.1, on the reverse strand, counting down.
TCTTGATCTCGCTTTTATGAGGAGATCGTTCAAGTACGGGATAATTGTGACACCTTGCTTTCGCAGGAGCACCATAATTTCTGTCATTACCTTGGTGAAAATTCTCGGAGAAAATTCTGGAGAGACCAAACGGCAACGTCTGAAATTGGTAATGACAATACTGTACCGCAAATCTTAGGTACGCCTGATGAGGTGGATAAATGAGTACATGAAGGTATGCATCCTTTATGTCCAGAGATATCATAAAATCCCCCCCTTCTAGGCTGGCGATGACCGCTCTTAGCGATTCCATCTTGAACTTGAACCTTTTCAAGTATAGGTTCAGGGATTTTAAATTTAATATGGGTCTGACCAAACCGTCCGGTTTTGGGACTACAAACAGGGTCGAATAATTTCCCTTTCCTTGTTGAAGCAGGGGAACCTTGACCACCACCTGTTGAAGATACAATTTGTGAATTGCATTTAACACTATCTCCCTTTCCTGGGGAGAAGATGGTAGGGCCGATTTGAAAAACCGGCGAGGAGGCACCTCTTCGAATTTCAGCTTGTAACCCTGAGAAACAATTTCTATTGCCTAGGGATCCACCTGCGAATGAACCCAGATGTGGCTGAAAACTCGAAGACGTGCCCCCAACTGGGCGGACTCCTTTAGCGGAGCCCCAGCGTCATGCGGTGGATTTTGTAGAGGCCGGGGAGGACTTCTGTTCCTGGGAACTAGCTGTGTTGTGCAGCTTCTTCCCTCTGCCCTTACCTCTGGCAAGAAAGGACGCACCTCGTACTTTCTTGTTTCTCTGTGATCGAAAGGACTGCATTTGATAATGTGGTGCTTTCTTAGGCTGTGAGGGAATATAAGGCAAAAAATTTGATTTACCAGCTGTAGCTGTGGAGACAAGGTCCGAGAGACCTTCCCCAAACAATTCCTCACCCCTGTAAGGTAAAACCTCCATATGCCTTTTTGAGTCGGCATCACCTGTCCATTGCCGGGTCCATAGGACTCGTCTAGCAGAAATCGACATAGCGTTTATTCTAGAACCCAGTAGACTAATGTCACTTTGAGCATCTCTCATATATAGGACAGCATCTTTTATATGCCCTATGGTCAATAACATAGCATCCTTATCTAGGGTCTCAATCTCTGCTGATAAGGTATCTGTCCATGCTGCCACCGCGCTACAACCTCGGCCGACGCAATTGCCGGTCTGAGTAAGGTACCAGAATGTGTGTAAATGGACTTTAGGGTAACCTCCTGCTTGCGGTCAGCAGGGTCCCTGATGGTAGCCGTATCCTGGGATGGCAGCGCTACCTTTTTGGATAAGCGTGTCAATGCTTTATCCACCCTAGGGGAGGATTCCCACCGTATCCTGTCCATTGGCGGGAAAGGATACGCCATAAGAATCCTTTTGGGAATCTGCAGCTTTTTGTCTGGAGATTCCCAAGCTTTTTCACATAATTCGTTCAACTCATGTGAGGGGGGAAAGGTTATCTCAGGTTTCTTTCCCTTATACATGTGTACCCTCGTGTCAGGGACAGGGGACTCTGTGATGTGCAAAACATCTTTTATTGCAATAATCATATATCGAATACATTTAGCCAATTTTGGTTGTAACTTTGCATCATCGTAGTCGACACTGGAGTCAGAATCCGTGTCGGTATCTGTGTCAACTATTTGGGATAGTGGGCGCTTTTGAGACCCCGAAGGTCCCTGCGACATAGGGACAGGCATGGGTTGACTCCCTGACTGTTCCCTAGCTTCAGCTTTGTCTAATCTCTTGTGTAATAAGTTTACATTAGCACTTAAAACATTCCACATATCCATCCAGTCAGGTGTCGGCGTTGTCGATGGAGACACCACATTAATTTGCTCCTGCTCCTCTCTAGGAGAGCCTTCTACCTCAGACATGTCGACACACGTGTACCGACACACCATACACTCAGGGAATCCTCTTATCTGAGGACAGTTCCCCAACAAGGCCCTTTGGAGAGACAGAGAGAGAAAGTATGCCAGCACACACCCCAGCGCTATATGACCCAGGAAAAAAACACAATCATTTTATGTTTACCCAGTAGCGCTGTATTTCCATATATATATGCGCCTAATTATGTGCCCTCTCTTCTTTAAGACCCTCTTTCTACCGTGGTATAAGCAGGGGAGAGTCCATGGAGCTTCCCCTCAGCGGTGCTGTGGAGAAAATGGCGCTGGTGAGTGCTGAGGGAGAAGCCCCACCCCCTCAGCGACGGGCTTCTGTCCCGCTCAAATATAGTAAAAAAATGGCGGGGGCTCTTATATATATATACAGTGCCTAGCTGCATATATATTTATTTTGCCAAAGAGAGGTCTATATTGCTGCCCAGGGCGTCCCCCCTGCGCCCTTCACCCTTACACTGACTGCCGTGTGTGAGGTGTATGGGAGCAATGGAGCACAGCTTTACTGCTGTGCGTTACCTCAGTGAAGATCATGAAGTCTTCCGCCGCCTCTGAAGTCTTCTTTTCTTCTCATACTCACCCGGCTTCTATCTTCCGGCTCTGCGAGGGGGACGGCGGCGCGGCTCTGGGACGGACGGCGAGGGTGAGACCTGCGTACCGATCCCTCTGGAGCTAATGCTGTACAGTAGCCTAAGAAGCAGAGCCTATCAACTCACAGAAGTAGGTGTGCATCTCTCCCCTCCGCCCCTCGATGCAGGGAGTCTGTTGCCAGCAGGCTCCCTGAAAATAAAAAAATCTAACAAATATACTTTCTGTCAGGAAACTCAGGAGAGCTCCCTGAAAAGCACCCAGTCTCCTCTGGGCACAGTAGTAAACTGAGGTCTGGAGGAGGGGCATAGAGGGAGGAGCCAGTGCACACCCAGATCTAAAGTCTTTCTTAAAGTGCCCATGTCTCCTGCGGAGCCCGTCTATCCCCCATGGTCCTTACGGAGTCCCCAGCATCCTCTAGGACGTAAGAGAAAAATTATGCTTGCAGAAAAATCCAATTGAGTGATTAAACAGCTCCAGAGCTGCTCTGTAAGGCAAGTAAAAGGGTGTGGGCCCTGCAGCACTACCTGTAGTTTGCATTGTGCATTGGAAGCCTAGTTTGCTGTCTGTTTCCACTTCTTTTTTCTTGAGCCCCTCCCGTCTATACCCTTGTGCACTATCCTGACTTCTCCTCCCGTCTGCTTACTTTGTGCCTTCCAATGCACAATGCAAACTACAGGTAGTGCTGCAGGGCCCACACCCTTTTACTTGCCTTACAGAGCAGCTCTTGAGCTGTTACAGTGCCCAGCTGCTGCAAGAAATCAGCGTGAATGCTTCAGGGGCTGGGGCATGGCCAACATGAGCCCCACACCGAAGGAGGGTGGGGGTGTTTAATGCGAACTAGGGGTCTCGCACAATGCGAACTACAGGTAGTGCTGCAGGGCCCACACCCTTTTACTTGCATTACAGAGCAGCTCTGGAGCTGTTACAGTGCCCAGCTGCTGCAAGAAATCAGCTTGAATCCTTCAGGGGCTGGGGCATAGCCAACATGAGCCCCACACCGACGGAGGGTGGAGGTGTTTAATGCGAACTAGGGGTCATCCAAGTGCCGCAAAAGGCCGCCATGCCCTGCACGCCCCTTTTCTCTTTTCATATGCAGACGAGGGTTGAAGCCAACTTTGACCCACTGCTTGGATGACATCGCCATATGCAAATCCATCTGCTGCAGGCCTTCCCCCAGGAATGCTTGCACTAGTTGTTGCATTTGGTTTGTTGTTTGGGGGTGCTTCAGTATTAGGCAGCCTTCTGCCCTCCCATGTTCATCTGAAAATATGTGTTCTCCCTGCAGTTGTTGTCCCCAGATGAGAGTTCCCTTGTGCTGCCTCAGTTGAATCTCCTTTACTTGACAGAGATGTGCCTGAGCAGCGGCCCTCCCCAGCCCTATCCCAAATCATACTTATTTTGCATAGGAGATACCATGGTCATGAAGACTGTTCTCCCAGGGTGCGGTTCATTCATTGCATTCTGGGTATGCTGACCCCTGTGATTTCCCCAAATGTGGGAAACTCGACTGCATTATTTAATGCGAACTAGGGGTCATCCAAGCACCGCAAAAGGCCGCCATGCCCTGCATACCCCTTTTCTCTTTTCATAAGCAGACGAGGTTTGAAGCCAACCTTGACCCACTGCTTGGATGACATCACTTGCTGCCTTTCCAATGAAGTAAGTTTAATTTAATAATAGGTGAAAAACCATCCCTACAAAGGTGATAATCAGATACTTGGCTTTGTGGACACTTTTCAGAGCACAAATTTGTTAGCATAAAAATAAAGCCAGAAAATGAAGAGCTGTTTAATCACTCAATTGGATTTTTCTGCCAGCATATTTCTTTTTCTCTGCAACCCACTGCTAAATTGTGCTTTGTGGCTGTTTTTTTTATAAAATCACTTAATCAAATCTAACTCTGATTACATCAGAGAAGGCCAGGTTCCCTACACCATAAGAGGTGGTTTGAAATTTTTACTTGTCTACTTAAAGATCACCAAAATCTGATAACAAGGTCAATTACGTCCCTAGGTGGGATTGAACCACCAACCTTTTGGTTAACAACTGAACACGCTAACTGTTTGTGCCTCAGAGACACTTTGCGAAAGTACATACTGACAAAGGCTAATAAGCATTCATCTAGAACGTTTCCTAGAAAAACTTTAAAAAGTCAATAATCTGGAGAGTTTTTGTAAGATGTTTCTTCCATCAACCAATGAAGAAACACATTGGTACTTTCCCATGATGAGTGAGTGCTTCAGGATCTCTTGCACTTACATGTGCAGCAGAGTACTGTAATGGAAGCATGCTGGGTCCATAACCCAGAGGTAGGCAGATTGAAACTATCCTCTGCTATATGCATTGTTTTTTGTTAATTAAAGTAATCCAAAACTGGGATTGATATTTTTGCTCTTTTATTTTTACTTAAAGTACAATAACTTTTACCATTTTAATTTGTTTTAATAGTATATTGACAGTATTGTTTTCTTTCAAAAATCCACTTAATTTTCTTTACCCTATTATTAAAATGGTAATTGACAAAAACAAACTACATTGTCACCAGAAGAGCAGTACAAAATATACAAGTGATATATTAAAATCATCTTTCCAGCTTTAATTTCAATGATGCCTTGGTGCAACAATTTTGTGAGAAACATCTTCACCCATAAAGAAAGATTTTCTTAATTCCTTACCTGTGTGCTGATTAGATATCACCTTGTTTTCACATTAAACAGACTTCCCCTTGAGGAAGCAGCAAGGATGCAGTGACATTTATGTTTCCTGGTGTCAACCTGTATTATTTCAGTAGACATTGAAATGAGGATGCATCTTGCTGCCTTTCCAATGAAGCAAGTTTAATTCAGTAATAGGTGAAAAACCATTCCTACTAAAGGTGTTAATCAGAGACTTGGCTTTGTGGACACTTTTCAGAGAGCAAATTTGTTAGCATAAACATAAAATCAGAAAATGAAGAGCTGTTTAATCACTCAATTGGACTTTTCTGCCAGCATAATTTTTTTTCTCTGCAACCCACTGCTAAATTGTGCTTCCTAGCTGTTTTTTATAAAATCACTTAATCAAATCTAACTCTGATTACATCAGAGAAGGCCGGGTACCCTACACCATAAGAGGGGGTTTGAAATTTTGACTTGTCTACTTAAAGATCACCAAAATCTGATAACAAGGTCAATTACGTCCCTGGGTGGGATTGAATCACCAACCTTTAGGTTAATAGCCATACATACTAACTGATTGCGCCATAGCGACACTTTGCGAAAGTACATACTGACAAAGGCTAATAAGCATTCATCTAGAACGTTTCCTAGAAAAACTTCAAAAAGTCAATAATCTGGAGAATTTTTGTAAGAAACACATTGGTACTTTCCCATGATGAGTGAGTGCTTCAGGATCTCTTGCACTTACATGGGCTATTAACCAAAAGGTTCCCACCCAGTGATGTAATTGACCTTGTGATCAGATTTTGGTGATCTTTAAGTAGACAAGTCAAAATTTCAAACCCCCTCTTATGGTGTAGGGTACCTGGCCTTCTCTGACGTAATCAGAGTTAGATTTAATTAAGGTGCGCAAGGGCATAGAAGGGAGCGGTTTAAGAAAAGAGAAGTGGAAACAGACAGCAAACTAGGCTGGAGAGAGACCTGAGACAAAGAGATCTGAATTATACGAGAGCCGACCAGGGGAAACACAAATTATGCAGTCAAGTTTCCCACATTTGGGGAAATCGCAGGAGCAGCACACCCAGAGTGCAATGGGTGAGCCTTGCCCTGGGAGAAGCACCTTCATGATCATAGTATCTCACCTGGCAGGTAAGTAGGAGTTGGGCTAGTGCTGGGGAGGGTCGCTGCTTGGGTACGCCCCTGTCAAGTGAAGGAGATCCAACTGAGGCAGCACAAGGGAACTCTCGAAAGAAGAACAAGGCTAGAGGAAGATCTGAGACAAAGAAATCTGACTTTTACCAGAGCTGACCAGAGGAAAGCACAAACACAGTCCCCCACTACCACCAGGAAACATTAACGCCACTGCATCCTTGCTGCTTTCTCATGTGGTAGTCTATTTAATGTGAAAACAAGGTGATATCTAATTAGCACACAGAAAAGAAAATTAAGTGAATTTTTGAAAGAAAACAATACTGTCAATATACTATTAAAACAAATTAAAATGGTAAAAGTTATTGTACTTTAAGTAAAAATAAAAGAGCAAAAATGTCAATCCCAGTTTTGGATTACTTTAATTAACAAAAAAAATGCATATAGCAGAGGATAGTTTCAATCTGCCTACCTCTGGGTTATGGACCCAGCATGCTTCCATTACAGTACTCTGCTGCACATGTATGTGCAAGAGATCCTGAAGCACTCACTCATCATGGGAAAGTACCAATGTGTTTCTTCATTGGTTGATGGAAGAAACATCTTACAAAAACTCTCCACATTATTGACTTTTTAAAATGTTTCTAGGAAACGTTCTAGATGAATGCTTATTAGCCTTTTTCAGTATATGCTTTTGCAAAGTGTCGCTGTGGCGCAATCAGTTAGTGTGTAAGGCTATTAACCAAAAGGTTGGTGGTTCAATCCCACCCAGGGACGTAATTGACCTTGTTATCAGATTTTGGTGATCTTTATGTAGACAAGTCAAAATTTCAAACCCCCTCTTATGGTGTAGGGTACCTGGCCTTCTCTGATGTAATCAGAGTTAGATTTGATTCAGTGATTTTATAAAAACAGCTAGGAAGCACAATTTAGCAGTGGGTTGCAGAGAAAAAGAAATATGCTGGCAAAAAAATCCAATTGAGTGATTAAACAGCTCTTCATTTTCTGGCTTTATTTTTATGCTAACAAATTTGTTCTCTGAAAAGTGTCCACAAAGCCAAGTCTCTGATTAACACCTTTGTAGGGATGGTTTTTCACCTATTACTAAATTAAACTTGCTTCATTGGAAAGGCAGCAAGATGCATCCTCATTTCAATATCTACAGAAATAATACAGGTTGACACCAGGAAACATTAACGCCACTGCATCCTTGCTGCTTTCTCATGTGGAAGTCTGTTTAATGTGAAAACAAGGTGATATCTAATTAGCACACAGGTAAGGAATTAAGAAAATCTTTATTTAAGGGTGAAGATGTTTCTCACAAAATCGTTGCCCCAATGCATCATTGAAATTCAAGCTGGAACGATGATTTTAATATATCACTTGTACATTTTGTATTGCTCTTCTGGTGACAATGTAGTTTGTTTTTGTCAATTACCATTTTAATAATAGGGTAAAGAAAATTAATTGGATTTTTGAAAGAAAACAATACTGTCATTATACTATTAAAACAAATTAAAATGGTAAAAGTTATTGTACTTTAAGTAAAAATAAAAGAGCAAAAATATCAATCCCAGTTTTGGATTACTTTAATTAACAAAAAAAAATGCATATAGCAAAGGATAGTTTCAATCTGCCTACCTCTGGGTTATGGACCCAGCATGCTTCCATTACAGTACTCTGCTGCACATGTAAGTGCAAGAGGTCCTGAAGCACTCACTTATCATGGGAAAGTACCAATGTGTTTCTTCATTGGTTGATGGAAGAAACATCTTACAAAAACTCTCCACATTATTGACTTTTTAAAATGTTTCTAGGAAACGTTCTAGATATATGCTTATTAGCCTTTGTCAGTATGTACTTTTGCAAAGTGTCGCTGTGGCGCAATCAGTTAGTGTGTATGGTTATTAACCAAAAGGTTGGTGGTTCAATCCCACCCAGGGACGTAATTGACCTTGTTATCAGATTTTGGTGATCTTTAAGTAGACAAGTCAAAATTTCAAACCCCCTGTTATGGTGTAGGGTACCTGGCCTTCTCTGATGTAATCAGAGTTAGATTTGATTCAGTGATTTTATAAAAACAGCTAGGAAGCACAATTTAGCAGTGGGTTGCAGAGAAAAAGAAATATGCTGGCAAAAAAATCCAATTGAGTGATTAAACAGCTCTTCATTTTCTGGCTTTATTTTTATGCTAACAAATTTGTTCTCTGAAAAGTGTCCACAAAGCCAAGTCTCTGATTAACACCTTTGTAGGGATGGTTTTTCACCTATTACTAAATTAAACTTGCTTCATTGGAAAGGCAGCAAGATGCATCCTCATTTCAATGTCTACTGAAATAATACAGGTTGACACCAGGAAACATTAACGCCACTGCATCCTTGCTGCTTTCGCATGTGGAAGTCTGTTTAATGTGAAAACAAGGTGATATCTAATTAGCACACAGGTAAGGAATTAAGAAAATCTTTATTTAAGGGTGAAGGTGTTTCTCACAAAATCGTTGCCCCAATGCATCATTGAAATTCAAGCTGGAAAGATGATTTTAATATATCACTTGTACATTTTGTATTGCTCTTCTGGTGACAATGTCGTTTGTTTTTGTCAATTACCATTTTAATAATAGGGTAAAGAAAATTAAGTGGATTTTTGAAATAAAACAATACTGTCAATATACTATTAAAACAAATTAAAATGGTAAAAGTTATTGTACTTTAAGTAAAAATAAAAGAGCAAAAATATCAATCCCAGTTTTGGATTACTTTAATTAACAAAAAAAAATGCATATAGCAGAGGATAGTTTCAATCTGCCTACCTCTGGGTTATGGGCCCAGCATTTTTCCATTGCAGTACTCTGCTGCACATGTAAGTGCAAGAGATCCTGAAGCACTCACTCATCATGGGAAAGTACCAATGTGTTTCTTCGTTGGTTGATGGAAGAAACATCTTACAAAAACTCTCCAGATTATTGACTTTTTAAAGTTTTTCTAGGAAACGTTCTAGATGAATGCTTATTAACCTTTGTCAGTATGTACGTTTGTAAAGTGTCTCTGTGGCGCAATCTGTTAGTGTGTTTGGTTATTAATCAAAGGGTTGGTGGTTCAATCCCACCCAGGGATGTAATTGACCTTGTTATCAGATTTTGGTGATCTTTAAGTAGACAAGTCAAAATTTCAAACCCCCTTCTTATGGTGTAGGGTACCTGGCCTACTCTGATGTAATCAGAGTTAGATTTGAATAAGTGATTTTATAAAAAAAACAGCTAGGAAGCACAATTTAGCAGTGGGTTGCAGAGAAAAAGAAATATGCTGGCAGAAAAATCCAATTGAGTGATTAAACAGCTCTTCATTTTCTGGCTTTATTTTTATGCTAACGAATTTGTTCTCTGAAAAGTGTCCACAAAGCCAAGTATCTGATTAACATATTTGTAGGGATGGTTTTTCACCTATTACTAAATTAAACTTGCTTCATTGGAAAGGCAGCAAGATGCATCCTCATTTCAATATCTACTGAAATAATACAGGTTGACACCAGGAAACATTAACGCCACTGCATCATTGCTGCTTTCTCATGTGGAAGTCTGTTTAATGTGAAAACAAGGTGATATCTAATTAGCACACAGGTAAGGAATTAAGAAAATCTTTATTTAAGGGTGAAGATGTTTCTCACAAAATCGTTGCCCCAATGCATCATTGAAATTCAAGCTGGAAAGATGATTTTAATATATCACTTGTACATTTTGTATTGCTCTTCTGGTGACAATGTAGTTTGTTTTTGTCAATTACCATTTTAATAATCGGGTAAAGAAAATTAATTGGATTTTTGAAAGAAAACAATACTGTCAATATACTATTAAAACAAATTAAAATGGTAAAAGTTATTGTACTTTAAGTAAAAATAAAAGCTAAAATATCAATCCCAGTTTTGGATTACTTTAATGAACAAAAAAAAAATGCATATAGCAAAGGATAGTTTCAATCTGCCTACCTCTGGGTTATGGGCCCAGCATGCTTCCATTGCAGTACTCTGCTGCACATGTAAGTGCAAGAGATCCTGAAGCACTCACTCATCATGCGAAAGTACCAATGTGTTTCTTCATTGGTTGCTGGAAGAAACATCTTACAAAAACTCTCCAGATTATTGACTTTTTAAAGTTTTTCTAGGAAACGTTCTAGATGAATGCTTATTAGTCTTTGTCAGTATGTACTTTTCGCAAAGTGTCTCTGTGGCGCAATCGGTTAGTGTGTTCAGCTATTAATCAAAAGGTTGGTGGTTCAATCCCATCCAGGGACGTAATTGACCTTGTGATCAGATTTTGGTAATATTTAAGTAGACAAGTCAAAATTGCAAACCCCCTCTTATGGTGTAGGGTACCTGGCCTTCTCTGATGTAATCAGAGTTAGATTTCATTAAGTGATTTTATAAAAAAACAGCTAGGAAGCACAATTTAGCAGTGGGTTGCAGAGAAAAAGAAAAATGCTGGCAGAAAAATCCAATTGAGTGATTAAACAGCTCTTCATTTTCTGGCTTTATTTTTATGATAACAAATTTGTTCTCTGAAAAGTGTCCACAAAGCCAAGTATCTGATTAACATCTTTGTAGGGATGGTTTTTCACCTATTACTAAATTAAACTTGCTTCATTGGAAAGGCAGCAAGATGCATCCTCATTTCAATATCTACGGAAATAATACAGGTTGACACCAGGAAACATTAACGCCACTGCATCTTTGCTGTTTTCTCATGTGGAAGTCTGTTTAATGTGAAAACAAGGTGATATCTAATTAGCACACAGGTAAGGAATTAAGAACATCTTTATTTAAGGGTGAAGATGTTTCTCACAAAATCGTTGCCCCAATGCATCATTGAAATTCAAGCTGGAAAGATGATTTTAATATATCACTTGTACATTTTGTATTGCTCTTCTGGTGACAATGTAGTTTGTTTTTGTCAATTACCATTTTAATAATCGGGTAAAGAAAATTAATAGGATTTTTGAAAGAAAACAATACTGTCAATATACTATTAAAACAAATTAAAATGGTAAAAGTTATTGTACTTTAAGTAAAAATAAAAGAGCAAAAATATCAATCCCAGTTTTGGATTACTTTAATTAACAAATAAAATGCATATAGCAGAGGATAGTTTCAATCTGCCTACCTCTGGGTTATGGACCCAGCATGCTTCCATTACAGTACTCTGCTGCACATGTAAGTGCAAGAGATCCTGAAGCACTCACTCATCATGGGAAAGTACCAATGTGTTTCTTCATTGGTTGATGGAAGAAACATCTTACAAAAACTCTCCACATTATTGACTTTTTAAAATGTTTCTAGGAATCGTTCTAGATGAATGCTTATTAGCCTTTGTCAGTATGTTCTTTTGCAAAGTGTCGCTGTGGCGCAATCAGTTAGTGTGTAAGGCTATTAACCAAAAGGTTGGTGATTCAATCCCACCAAGGGACTTAATTGACCTTGTTATCAGATTTTGGTGATCTTTAAGTAGACAAGTCAAAATTTCAAACCCCCTATTATGGTGTAGGGTACCTGGCCTTCTCTGATGTAATCAGAGTTAGATTTGATTCAGTGATTTTATAAAAACAGCTAGGAAGAACAATTTAGCAGTGGGTTGCAGAGAAAAAGAAATATGCTGGCAGAAAAATCCAATTGAGTGATTAAACAGCTCTTCATTTTCTGGCTTTATTTTTATACTAACAAATTTGTTCTCTGAAAAGTGTCCACAAAGCCAAGTCTCTGATTAACACCTTTGTAGGGATGGTTTTTCACCTATTACTAAATTAAACTTGCTTCATTGGAAAGGCAGCAAGATGCATCTTCATTTCAATGTCTACTGAAATAATACAGGTTGACACCAGGAAACATTAACGCCACTGCATCCTTGCTGCTTTCGCATGTGGAAGTCTGTTTAATATGAAAACAAGGTGATATCTAATTAGCACACAGGTAAGGAATTAAGAAAATCTTTATTTAAGGGTGAAGATGTTTCTCACAAAATCGTTGCCCCAATGCATCATTGAAATTCAAGCTGGAAAGATGATTTTAATATATCACTTGTACATTTTGTATTGCTCTTCTGGTGACAATGTAGTTTGTTTTTGTCAATTACCATTTTAATAATCGGGTAAAGAAAATTAAGTGGATTTTTGAAAGAAAACAATACTGTCAATATACTATTAAAACAAATTAAAATGGTAAAAGTTATTGTACTTTAAGTAAAAATAAAAGAGCAAAAATATCAATCCCAGTTTTGGATTACTTTAATTAACAAAAAAAAATGCATATAGCAGAGGATAGTTTCAATCTGCCTACCTCTGGGTTATGGACCCAGCATGCTTCCATTACAGTACTCTGCTGCACATGTAAGTGCAAGAGGTCCTGAAGCACTCACTTATCATGGGAAAGTACCAATGTGTTTCTTCATTGGTTGATGGAAGAAACATCTTACAAAAACTCTCCACATTATTGACTTTTTAAAATGTTTCTAGGAATCGTTCTAGATGAATGCTTATTAGCCTTTGTCAGTATGTACTTTTGCAAAGTGTAGCTGTGGCGCAATCAGTTAGTGTGTAAGGCTATTAACCAAAAGGTTGGTTATTCAATCCCACCCAGGGACTTAATTGACCTTGTTATCAGATTTTGGTGATCTTTAAGTAGACAAGTCAAAATTTCAAACCCCCTGTTATGGTGTAGGGTACCTGGCCTTCTCTGATGTAATCAGAGTTAGATTTGATTCAGTGATTTTATAAAAACAGCTAGGAAGCACAATTTGGCAGTGGGTTGCAGAGAAAAAGAAATATGCTGGCAGAAAAATCCAATTGAGTGATTAAACAGCTCTTCATTTTCTGGCTTTATTTTTATGCTAACTAATTTGTTCTCTGAAAAGTGTCCACAAAGCCAAGTATCTGATTAACATATTTGTAGGGATGGTTTTTCACCTATTACTAAATTAAACTTGCTTCATTGGAAAGGCAGCAAGATGCATCCTCATTTCAATATCTACTGAAATAATACAGGTTGACACCAGGAAACATTAACGCCACTGCATCCTTGCTGCTTTCTCATGTGGAAGTCTGTTTAATGTGAAAACAAGGTGATATCTAATTAGCACACAGGTAAGGAATTAAGAAAATCTTTATTTAAGGGTGAAGATGTTTCTCACAAAATCGTTGCCCCAATGCATCATTGAAATTCAAGCTGGAAAGATGATTTTAATATATCACTTGTACATTTTGTATTGCTCTTATGGTGACAATGTAGTTTGTTTTTGTCAATTACCATTTTAATAATAGGGTAAAGAAAATTAAGTGGATTTTTGAAAGAAAACAATACTGTCAATATACTATTAAAACAAATTAAAATGGTAAAAGTTATTGTACTTTAAGTAAAAATAAAAGCTAAAATATCAATCCCAGTTTTGGATTACTTTAATGAACAAAAAAAAAATTCATATAGCAAAGGATAGTTTCAATCTGCCTACCTCTGGGTTATGGGCCCAGCATGCTTCCATTGCAGTACTCTGCTGCACATGTAAGTGCAAGAGATCCTGAAGCACTCACTCATCATGCGAAAGTACCAATGTGTTTCTTCATTGGTTGCTGGAAGAAACATCTTACAAAAACTCTCCAGATTATTGACTTTTTAAAGTTTTTCTAGGAAACGTTCTAGATGAATGCTTATTAGTCTTTGTCAGTATGTGCTTTTTGCAAAGTGTCTCTGTGGCGCAATCGGTTAGTGTGTTCAGCTATTTATCAAAAGGTTGGTGGTTCAATCCCACCCAGGGACGTAATTGACCTTGTGATCAGATTTTGGTGATATTTAAGTAGACAAGTCAAAATTGCAAACCCCCTCTTATGGTATAGGGTACCTGGCCTTCTCTGATGTAATCAGAGTTAGATTTGATTAAGTGATTTTATAAAAAAACAGCTAGGAAGCACAATTTAGCAGTGGGTTGCAGAGAAAAAGAAAAATGCTGGCAGAAAAATCCAATTGAGTGATTAAACAGCTCTTCATTTTCTGGCTTTATTTTTATGATTACAAATTTGTTCTCTGAAAAGTGTCCACAAAGCCAAGTATCTGATTAACATCTTTGTAGGGATGGTTTTTCACCTATTACTAAATTAAACTTGCTTCATTGGAAAGGCAGCAAGATGCATCCTCATTTCAATATCTACGGAAATAATACAGGTTGACACCAGGAAACATTAACGCCACTGCATATTTGCTGTTTTCGCATGTGAAAGTCTGTTTAATGTGAAAACAAGGTGATATCTAATTAGCACACAGGTAAGGAATTAAGAAAATCTTTATTTAAGGGTGAAGGTGTTTCTCACAAAATCGTTGCCCCAATGCATCATTGAAATTCAAGCTGGAAAGATGATTTTAATATATCACTTGTACATTTTGTATTGCTCTTCTGGTGACAATGTAGTTTGTTTTTGTCAATTACCATTTTAATAATAGGGTAAAGAAAATTAAGTGGATTTTTGAAAGAAAACAATACTGTCAATATACTATTAAAACAAATTAAAATGGTAAAAGTTATTGTACTTTAAGTAAAAATAAAAGAGCAAAAATATCAATCCCAGTTTTGGATTACTTTAATTAACAAAAAAAAATGCATATAGCAGAGGATAGTTTCAATCTGCCTACCTCTGGGTTATGGGCCCAGCATTTTTCCATTGCAGTACTCTGCTGCACATGTAAGTGCAAGAGCTCCTGAAGCACTCACTCATCATGGGAAAGTACCAATGTGTTTCTTCGTTGGTTGATGGAAGAAACATCTTACAAAAACTCTCCAGATTATTGACTTTTTAAAGTTTTTCTAGGAAACGTTCTAGATGAATGCTTATTAGCCTTTGTCAGTATGTACGTTTGTAAAGTGTCTCTGTGGCGCAATCTGATAGTGTGTTTGGTTATTAATCAAAGGGTTGGTGGTTCAATCCCACACAGGGATGTAATTGACCTTGTTATCAGATTTTGGTGATCTTTAAGTAGACAAGTCAAAATTTCAAACCCCCTTCTTATGGTGTAGGGTACCTGGCCTACTCTGATGTAATCAGAGTTAGATTTGAATAAGTGATTTTATAAAAAAAACAGCTAGGAAGCACAATTTAGCAGTGGGTTGCAGAGAAAAAGAAATATGCTGGCAGAAAAATCCAATTGAGTGATTAAACAGCTCTTCATTTTCTGGCTTTATTTTTATGCTAACGAATTTGTTCTCTGAAAAGTGTCCACAAAGCCAAGTATCTGATTAACATATTTGTAGGGATGGTTTTTCACCTATTACTAAATTAAACTTGCTTCATTGGAAAGGCAGCAAGATGCATCCTCATTTCAATATCTACTGAAATAATACAGGTTGACACCAGGAAACATTAACGCCACTGCATCCTTGCTGCTTTCTCATGTGGAAGTCTGTTTAATGTGAAAACAAGGTGATATCTAATTAGCACACAGGTAAGGAATTAAGAAAATCTTTATTTAAGGGTGAAGATGTTTCTCACAAAATCGTTGCCCCAATGCATCATTGAAATTCAAGCTGGAAAGATGATTTTAATATATCCCTTGTACATTTTGTATTGCTCTTCTGGTGACAATGTAGTTTGTTTTTGTCAATTACCATTTTAATAATCGGGTAAAGAAAATTAATTGGATTTTTGAAAGAAAACAATACTGTCAATATACTATTAAAACAAATTAAAATGGTAAAAGTTATTGTACTTTAAGTAAAAATAAAAGCTAAAATATCAATCCCAGTTTTGGATTACTTTAATGAACAAAAAAAAAAATGCATATAGCAAAGGATAGTTTCAATCTGCCTACCTCTGGGTTATGGGCCCAGCATGCTTCCATTGCAGTACTCTGCTGCACATGTAAGTGCAAGAGATCCTGAAGCACTCACTCATCATGCGAAAGTACCAATGTGTTTCTTCATTGGTTGCTGGAAGAAACATCTTACAAAAACTCTCCAGATTATTGACTTTTTAAAGTTTTTCTAGGAAACGTTCTAGATGAATGCTTATTAGTCTTTGTCAGTATGGACTTTTCACAAAGTGTCTCTGTGGCGCAATCGGTTAGTGTGTTCAGCTATTAATCAAAAGGTTGGTGGTTCAATCCCATCCAGGGACGTAATTGACCTTGTGATCAGATTTTGGTAATATTTAAGTAGACAAGTCAAAATTGCAAACCCCCTCTTATGGTGTAGGGTACCTGGCCTTCTCTGATGTAATCAGAGTTAGATTTGATTAAGTGATTTTATAAAAAAACAGCTAGGAAGCACAATTTAGCAGTGGGTTGCAGAGAAAAAGAAAAATGCTGGCAGAAAAATCCAATTGAGTGATTAAACAGCTCTTCATTTTCTGGCTTTATTTTTATGATAACAAATTTGTTCTCTGAAAAGTGTCCACAAAGCCAAGTATCTGATTAACATCTTTGTAGGGATGGTTTTTCACCTATTACTAAATTAAACTTGCTTCATTGGAAAGGCAGCAAGATGCATCCTCATTTCAATATCTACGGAAATAATACAGGTTGACACCATGAAACATTAACGCCACTGCATCTTTGCTGTTTTCTCATGTGGAAGTCTGTTTAATGTGAAAACAAGGTGATATCTAATTAGCACACAGGTAAGGAATTAAGAACATCTTTATTTAAGGGTGAAGATGTTTCTCACAAAATCGTTGCCCCAATGCATCATTGAAATTCAAGCTGGAAAGATGATTTTAATATATCACTTGTACATTTTGTATTGCTCTTCTGGTGACAATGTAGTTTGTTTTTGTCAATTACCATTTTAATAATCGGGTAAAGAAAATTAATAGGATTTTTGAAAGAAAACAATACTGTCAATATACTATTAAAACAAATTAAAATGGTAAAAGTTATTGTACTTTAAGTAAAAATAAAAGAGCAAAAATATCAATCCCAGTTTTGGATTACTTTAATTAACAAAAAAAATGCATATAGCAGAGGATAGTTTCAATCTGCCTACCTCTGGGTTATGGACCCAGCATGCTTCCATTACAGTACTCTGCTGCACATGTAAGTGCAAGAGATCCTGAAGCACTCACTCATCATGGGAAAGTACCAATGTGTTTCTTCATTGGTTGATGGAAGAAACATCTTACAAAAACTCTCCACATTATTGACTTTTTAAAATGTTTCTAGGAATCGTTCTAGATGAATGCTTATTAGCCTTTGTCAGTATGTTCTTTTGAAAAGTGTCGCTGTGGCGCAATCAGTTAGTGTGTAAGGCTATTAACCAAAAGGTTGGTGGTTCAATCCCACCAAGGGACTTAATTGACCTTGTTATCAGATTTTGGTGATCTTTAAGTAGACAAGTCAAAATTTCAAACCCCCTGTTATGGTGTAGGGTACCTGGCCTTCTCTAATGTAATCAGAGTTAGATTTGATTCAGTGATTTTATAAAAACAGCTAGGAAGAACAATTTAGCAGTGGGTTGCAGAGAAAAAGAAATATGCTGGCAGAAAAATCCAATTGAGTGATTAAACAGCTCTTCATTTTCTGGCTTTATTTTTATACTAACAAATTTGTTCTCTGAAAAGTGTCCACAAAGCCAAGTCTCTGATTAACACCTTTGTAGGGATGGTTTTTCACCTATTACTAAATTAAACTTGCTTCATTGGAAAGGCAGCAAGATGCATCTTCATTTCAATGTCTACTGAAATAATACAGGTTGACACCAGGAAACATTAACGCCACTGCATCCTTGCTGCTTTCGCATGTGGAAGTCTGTTTAATGTGAAAACAAGGTGATATCTAATTAGCACACAGGTAAGGAATTAAGAAAATCTTTATTTAAGGGTGAAGATGTTTCTCACAAAATCGTTGCCCCAATGCATCATTGAAATTCAAGCTGGAAAGATGATTTTAATATATCACTTGTACATTTTGTATTGCTCTTCTGGTGACAATGTAGTTTGTTTTTGTCAATTACCATTTTAATAATCGGGTAAAGAAAATTAAGTGGATTTTTGAAAGAAAACAATACTGTCAATATACTATTAAAACAAATTAAAATGGTAAAAGTTATTGTACTTTAAGTAAAAATAAAAGAGCAAAAATATCAATCCCAGTTTTGGATTACTTTAATTAACAA
The DNA here is from genome assembly GCF_028390025.1 of Pseudophryne corroboree. Lineage (NCBI taxonomy): Eukaryota > Metazoa > Chordata > Amphibia > Anura > Myobatrachidae > Pseudophryne > Pseudophryne corroboree. Next base: position 78,209 of record NW_026967852.1, on the reverse strand, counting down.
AAAAAAATGCATATAGCAGAGGATAGTTTCAATCTGCCTACCTCTGGGTTATGGACCCAGCATGCTTCCATTACAGTACTCTGCTGCACATGTAAGTGCAAGAGGTCCTGAAGCACTCACTTATCATGGGAAAGTACCAATGTGTTTCTTCATTGGTTGATGGAAGAAACATCTTACAAAAACTCTCCACATTATTGACTTTTTAAAATGTTTCTAGGAATCGTTCTAGATGAATGCTTATTAGCCTTTGTCAGTATGTACTTTTGCAAAGTGTAGCTGTGGCGCAATCAGTTAGTGTGTAAGGCTATTAACCAAAAGGTTGGTTGTTCAATCCCACCCAGGGACTTAATTGACCTTGTTATCAGATTTTGGTGATCTTTAAGTAGACAAGTCAAAATTTCAAACCCCCTGTTATGGTGTAGGGTACCTGGCCTTCTCTGATGTAATCAGAGTTAGATTTGATTCAGTGATTTTATAAAAACAGCTAGGAAGCTCAATTTGGCAGTGGGTTGCAGAGAAAAAGAAATATGCTGGCAGAAAAATCCAATTGAGTGATTAAACAGCTCTTCATTTTCTGGCTTTATTTTTATGCTAACTAATTTGTTCTCTGAAAAGTGTCCACAAAGCCAAGTATCTGATTAACATATTTGTAGGGATGGTTTTTCACCTATTACTAAATTAAACTTGCTTCATTGGAAAGGCAGCAAGATGCATCCTCATTTCAATATCTACTGAAATAATACAGGTTGACACCAGGAAACATTAACGCCACTGCATCCTTGCTGCTTTCTCATGTGGAAGTCTGTTTAATGTGAAAACAAGGTGATATCTAATTAGCACACAGGTAAGGAATTAAGAAAATCTTTATTTAAGGGTGAAGATGTTTCTCACAAAATCGTTGCCCCAATGCATCATTGAAATTCAAGCTGGAAAGATGATTTTAATATATCACTTGTACATTTTGTATTGCTCTTATGGTGACAATGTAGTTTGTTTTTGTCAATTACCATTTTAATAATAGGGTAAAGAAAATTAAGTGGATTTTTGAAAGAAAACAATACTGTCAATATACTATTAAAACAAATTAAAATGGTAAAAGTTATTGTACTTTAAGTAAAAATAAAAGCTAAAATATCAATCCCAGTTTTGGATTACTTTAATGAACAAAAAAAAAAAATCATATAGCAAAGGATAGTTTCAATCTGCCTACCTCTGGGTTATGGGCCCAGCATGCTTCCATTGCAGTACTCTGCTGCACATGTAAGTGCAAGAGATCCTGAAGCACTCACTCATCATGCGAAAGTACCAATGTGTTTCTTCATTGGTTGCTGGAAGAAACATCTTACAAAAACTCTCCAGATTATTGACTTTTTAAAGTTTTTCTAGGAAACGTTCTAGATGAATGCTTATTAGTCTTTGTCAGTATGTGCTTTTTGCAAAGTGTCTCTGTGGCGCAATCGGTTAGTGTGTTCAGCTATTTATCAAAAGGTTGGTGGTTCAATCCCACCCAGGGACGTAATTGACCTTGTGATCAGATTTTGGTGATATTTAAGTAGACAAGTCAAAATTGCAAACCCCCTCTTATGGTATAGGGTACCTGGCCTTCTCTGATGTAATCAGAGTTAGATTTGATTAAGTGATTTTATAAAAAAACAGCTAGGAAGCACAATTTAGCAGTGGGTTGCAGAGAAAAAGAAAAATGCTGGCAGAAAAATCCAATTGAGTGATTAAACAGCTCTTCATTTTCTGGCTTTATTTTTATGATTACAAATTTGTTCTCTGAAAAGTGTCCACAAAGCCAAGTATCTGATTAACATCTTTGTAGGGATGGTTTTTCACCTATTACTAAATTAAACTTGTTTCATTGGAAAGGCAGCAAGATGCATCCTCATTTCAATATCTACGGAAATAATACAGGTTGACACCAGGAAACATTAACGCCACTGCATATTTGCTGTTTTCTCATGTGGAAGTCTGTTTAATGTGAAAACAAGGTGATATCTAATTAGCACACAGGTAAGGAATTAAGAAAATCTTTATTTAAGGGTGAAGATGTTTCTCACAAAATCGTTGCCCCAATGCATCATTGAAATTCAAGCTGGAAAGATGATTTTAATATATCACTTGTACATTTTGTATTGCTCTTCTGGTGACAATGTAGTTTGTTTTTGTCAATTACCATTTTAATAATCGGGTAAAGAAAATTAATTGGATTTTTGAAAGAAAACAATACTGTCAATATACTATTAAAACAAATTAAAATGGTAAAAGTTATTGTACTTTAAGTAAAAATAAAAGAGCAAAAATATCAATCCCAGTTTTGGATTACTTTAATTAACAAAAAAAAATGCATATAGCAGAGGATAGTTTCAATCTGCCTACCTCTGGGTTATGGACCCAGCATGCTTCCATTACAGTACTCTGCTGCACATGTAAGTGCAAAAGATCCTGAAGCACTCACTCATCATGGGAAAGTACCAATGTGTTTCTTCATTGGTTGATGGAAGAAACATCTTACAAAAACTCTCCACATTATTGACTTTTTAAAATGTTTCTAGGAATCGTTCTAGATGAATGCTTATTAGCCTTTGTCAGTATGGACTTTTGCAAAGTGTCGCTGTGGCGCAATCAGTTAGTGTGTAAGGCTATTAACCAAAAGGTTGGTGGTTCAATCCCACCCAGGGACTTAATTGACCTTGTTATCAGATTTTGGTGATCTTTAAGTAGACAAGTCAAAATTTCAAACCCCCTGTTATGGTGTAGGGTACCTGGCCTTCTCTGATGTAATCAGAGTTAGATTTGATTCAGTGATTTTATAAAAACAGCTAGGAAGCACAATTTAGCAGTGGGTTGCAGAGAAAAAGAAATATGCTGGCAGAAAAATCCAATTGAGTGATTAAACAGCTCTTCATTTTCTGGCTTTATTTTTATGCTAACAAATTTGTGCTCTGAAAAGTGTCCACAAAGCCAAGTATCTGATTAACACCTTTGTAGGGATGGTTTTTCACCTATTATTAAATTAAACTTGCTTCATTGGAAAGGCAGCAAGTGATGTCATCCAAGCAGTGGGTCAAAGTTGGCTTCAAACCTCGTCTGCTTATGAAAAGAGAAAAGGGGTATGCAGGGCATGGCGGCCTTTTGCGGTGCTTGGATGACCCCTAGTTCGCATTAAATAATGCAGTCGAGTTTCCCACATTTGGGGAAATCACAGGGGTGAGCATACCCAGAATGCAATGAATGAACCGCACCCTGGGAGAACAGTCTTCATGACCATGGTATCTCCTATGCAAAATAAGTATGATTTGGGATAGGGCTGGGGAGGGCCGCTGCTCAGGCACATCTCTGTCAAGTAAAGGAGATTCAACTGAGGCAGCACAAGGGAACTCTCATCTGGGGACAACAACTGCAGGGAGAACACATATTTTCAGATGAACATGGGAGGGCAGAAGGCTGCCTAATACTGAAGCACCCCCAAACAACAAACCAAATGCAACAACTAGTGCAAGCATTCCTGGGGGAAGGCCTGCAGCAGATGGATTTGCATATGGCGATGTCATCCAAGCAGTGGGTCAAAGTTGGCTTCAACCCTCGTCTGCATATGAAAAGAGAAAAGGGGCGTGCAGGGCATGGCGGCCTTTTGCGGCACTTGGATGACCCCTAGTTCGCATTAAACACCTCCACCCTCCGTCGGTGTGGGGCTCATGTTGGCTATGCCCCAGCCCCTGAAGGATTCAAGCTGATTTCTTGCAGCAGCTGGGCACTGTAACAGCTCCAGAGCTGCTCTGTAAGGCAAGTAAAAGGGTGTGGGCCCTGCAGCACTACCTGTAGTTCGCATTGTGCGAGACCCCTAGTTCGCATTAAACACCCCCACCCTCCTTCGGTGTGGGGCTCATGTTGGCCATGCCCCAGCCCCTGAAGCATTCACGCTGATTTCTTGCAGCAGCTGGGCACTGTAACAGCTCAAGAGCTGCTCTATAAGGCAAGTAAAAGGGTGTGGGCCCTGCAGCACTACCTGTAGTTTGCATTGTGCATTGGAAGGCACAAAGTAAGCAGACGGGAGGAGAAGTCAGGATAGTGCACAAGGGTATAGACGGGAGGGGCTCAAGAAAAAAGAAGTGGAAACAGACAGCAAACTAGGCTTCCAATGCACAATGCAAACTACAGGTAGTGCTGCAGGGCCCACACCCTTTTACTTGCCTTACAGAGCAGCTCTGGAGCTGTTTAATCACTCAATTGGATTTTTCTGCCAGCATAATTTTTCTCTTACGTCCTAGAGGATGCTGGGGACTCCGTAAGGATAGACGGGCTCCGCAGGAGACATGGGCACTTTAAGAAAGACTTTAGATCTGGGTGTGCACTGGCTCCTCCCTCTATGCCCCTCCTCCAGACCTCAGTTTACTACTGTGCCCAGAGGAGACTGGGTGCTTTTCAGGGAGCTCTCCTGAGTTTCCTGACAGAAAGTATATTTGTTAGATTTTTTTATTTTCAGGGAGCCTGCTGGCAACAGACTCCCTGCATCGAGGGGCGGAGGGGAGAGATGCACACCTACTTCTGTGAGTTGATAGGCTCTGCTTCTTAGGCTACTGTACAGCATTAGCTCCAGAGGGATCGGTACGCAGGTCTCACCCTCGCCGTCCGTCCCAGAGCCGCGCCGCCGTCCCCCTCGCAGAGCCGGAAGATAGAAGCCGGGTGAGTATGAGAAGAAAAGAAGACTTCAGAGGCGGCGGAAGACTTCATGATCTTCACTGAGGTAACGCACAGCAGTAAAGCTGTGCTCCATTGCTCCAATACACCTCACACACGGCAGTCAGTGTAAGGGTGAAGGGCGCAGGGGGGACGCCCTGGGCAGCAATATAGACCTCTCTTTGGCAAAATAAATATATATGCAGCTAGGCACTGTATATATATATAAGAGCCCCCGCCATTTTTTTACTATATTTGAGCGGGACAGAAGCCCGTCGCTGAGGGGGTGGGGCTTCTCCCTCAGCACTCACCAGCGCCATTTTCTCCACAGCACCGCTGAGGGGAAGCTCCACGGACTCTCCCCTGCTTATACCACGGTAGAAAGAGGGTCTTAAAGAAGAGGGGGGCACATAATTAGGCGCATATATATATGGAAATACAGCGCTACTGGGTAAACATAAAATTATTGTGTTTTTTTCCTGGGTCATATAGCGCTGGGGTGTGTGCTGGCATACTCTCTCTCTCTGTCTCTCCAAAGGGCCTTGTTGGGGAACTGTCCTCAGATAAGAGGATTCCCTGAGTGTATGGTGTGTCGGTACACGTGTGTCGACATGTCTGAGGTAGAAGGCTCTCCTAGAGAGGAGCAGGAGCAAATTAATGTGGTGTCTCCATCGACAACGCCGACACCTGACTGGATGGATATGTGGAATGTTTTAAGTGCTAATGTAAACTTATTACACAAGAGATTAGACAAAGCTGAAGCTAGGGAGCAGTCAGGGAGTCAACCCATGCCTGTCCCTATGTCGCAGGGACCTTCGGGGTCTCAAAAGCGCCCACTATCCCAAATAGTTGACACAGATACCGACACAGATTCTGACTCCAGTGTCGACTACGATGATGCAAAGTTACAGCCAAAATTGGCTAAATGTATTCGATATATGATTATTGCAATAAAAGATGTTTTGCACATCACAGAGTCCCCTGTCCCTGACACGAGGGTACACATGTATAAGGGAAAGAAACCTGAGATAACCTTTCCCCCCTCACATGAGTTGAACGAATTATGTGAAAAAGCTTGGGAATCTCCAGACAAAAAGCTGCAGATTCCCAAAAGGATTCTTATGGCGTATCCTTTCCCGCCAATGGACAGGATACGGTGGGAATCCTCCCCTAGGGTGGATAAAGCATTGACACGCTTATCCAAAAAGGTAGCGCTGCCATCCCAGGATACGGCTACCATCAGGGACCCTGCTGACCGCAAGCAGGAGGTTACCCTAAAGTCCATTTACACACATTCTGGTACCTTACTCAGACCGGCAATTGCGTCGGCCGGGGTTGTAGCGCGGTGGCAGCATGGACAGATACCTTATCAGCAGAGATTGAGACCCTAGATAAGGATGCTATGTTATTGACCATAGGGCATATAAAAGATGCTGTCCTATATATGAGAGATGCTCAAAGTGACATTAGTCTACTGGGTTCTAGAATAAACGCTATGTCGATTTCTGCTAGACGAGTCCTATGGACCCGGCAATGGACAGGTGATGCCGACTCAAAAAGGCATATGGAGGTTTTACCTTACAGGGGTGAGGAATTGTTTGGGAAAGGTCTCTCGGACCTAGTCTCCACAGCTACAGCTGGTAAATCAAATTTTTTGCCTTATATTCCCTCACAGCCTAAGAAAGCACCACATTATCAAATGCAGTCCTTTCGATCACAGAGAAACAAGAAAGTACGAGGTGCGTCCTTTCTTGCCAGAGGTAAGGGCAGAGGGAAGAAGCTGCACAACACAGCTAGTTCCCAGGAACAGAAGTCCTCCCCGGCCTCTACAAAATCCACCGCATGACGCTGGGGCTCCGCTAAAGGAGTCCGCCCAGTTGAGGGCACGTCTTCGAGTTTTCAGCCACATCTGGGTTCATTCGCAGGTGGATCCCTAGGCAATAGAAATTGTTTCTCAGGGTTACAAGCTGAAATTCGAAGAGGTGCCTCCTCGCCGGTTTTTCAAATCGGCCCTACCATCTTCTCCCCAGGAAAGGGAGATAGTGTTAAATGCAATTCACAAATTGTATCTTCAACATATGCAGATGAGGGTTCCAGCCAACTTTGGCCCACTGCTTGGATGACATCACCGTATGTAAATCCGTCTTCTGCAGACCTTCTCCCAGGAATGCTTGTACTAGTTGTTGCATTTGGTTTGTTGTTTGGGCGTGCTTCAGTATTAGGCAGCCTTCTGCCCTCCCATGTTCATCTGAAAATATGTGTTCTCCCGGCAGTTGTTGTCCCCAGATGAGAGTTCCCTTGTGCTGCCTCAGTTGAATCTCCTTTACTTGACAGAGATGTGCCTGAGCAGCGGCCCTCCCCAGCCCTATCTCAAATCATACTTATTTTGCATAGGAGATACCATGGTCATAAAGATTGTTCTCCCAGGGTGAGGTTCATTCATTGCATTCTGGGTATGCTGACCCCTGTGATTTCCCCAAATGTGGGAAACTCAACTGCATTATTTGTGGTAGTGGGGCACTGTGTTTGTGTTTTCCTCTTGTCAGCTCTGGTAAAAGTCAGATTTCTTTGTCTCAGATCTTCCTCTAGCCTTGTTCTTCTTTCGAGAGTTCCATTGTGCTGCCTCAGTTTGATCTCCTTCACTTGACAGGGGGGTACCCGAGCAGCGACCCTCCCCAGCTCTAGCCCAACTCCTACATACCTGCCAGGTGAGATACTATGATCATGAAGGTGCTTCTCCCAGGGCAAGGCTCACCCATTGCACTCTGGGTGTGCTGCTCCTGCGATTTCCCCAAATGTGGGAAACTTGACTGCATAATTTGTGTTTCCCCTGGTCGGCTCTCGTATAATTCAGATCTCTTTGTCTCAGGTCTCTCTCCAGCCTAGTTTGCTGTCTGTTTCCACTTCTGTTTTCTTGAGCCGCTCCCTTCTATGCCCTTGCGCACTATCCTGACTTCTCCCGTCTGCTTACTTTGTGCCTTCCAACGCACAATGCGAACTACAGGTAGTGCTGCAGGGCCCACACCCTTTTACTTGCCGTACAGAGCAGCTCTGGAGCTGTTACAGTGCCCAGCTGCTGCAAGAAATCAGCTTGAATGCTTCAGGGGCTGGGGCATAGCCAACATGAGCCCCACACCGAAGGAGGGTGGAGGTATTTAATGCGAACTAGGGGTCATCCAAGCACCGCAAAAGGCCGCCATGCCCTGCATAACCCTTTTCTCTTTTCATATGCAGATGAGGGTTCCAGCCAACTTTGGCCCACTGCTTGGATGACATCACCGTATGCAAATCCGTCTTCTGCAGACCTTCTCCCAGGAATGCTTTTACTAGTTGTTACATTTGGTTTGTTGTTTGGGGGTGCTTCAGTATTAGGCAGCCTTCTGCCCTCCCATGTTCATCTGAAAATATGTGTTCTCCCTGCAGTTGTTGTCCCCAGATGAGAGTTCCCTTGTGCTGCCTCAGTTGAATCTCCTTTACTTGACAGAGATGTGCCTGAGCAGCGGCCCTCCCCAGCCCTATCCCAAATCATACTTATTTTGCATAGGAGTTTCCATGGTCATGAAGATTGTTCTCCCAGGGTGAGGTTCATTCATTGCATTCTGGGTATGCTGACCCCTGTGATTTCCCCAAATGTGGGAAACTCGACTGCATTAATTGTGGTAGTGGGGGACTGTGTTTGTGCTTTCCTCTGGTCAGCTCTGGTAAAAGACAGATTTCTTTGTCTCAGATCTTCCTCTAGCCTTGTTCTTTTTTCGAGAGTTTCCTTGTGCTGCCTCAGTTGGATCTCCTTCACTTGACAGGGGGGTGCCCGAGCAGCGACCCTCCCCATCTCTAGCCCAACTCCTACTTACCTGCCAGGTGAGATACTATGATCATGAAGGTGCTTCTCCCAGGGCAAGGCTCACCCATTGCACTCTGGGTGTGCTGCTCCTACGATTTCCCCAAATGTGGGACACTTGACTGCATAATTTGTGTTTCCTCTAGTCGGCTACTCGTATAATTCAGATCTCTTTGTCTCAGGTCTCTCTCCAGCCTAGTTTGCTGTCTGTTTCCACTTCTCTTTTCTTGAGCCGCTGCCTTCTATGCCCTTGTGCACTCTCCTGACTTCTCCTGTCTGCTTACTTTGTGCCTTCCAACGCACAATGCAAACTACAGGTAGTGCTGCAGGGCCCACACCCTTTTACTTGCCTTTCAGAGCAGCTCTGGAGCTGTTACAGTGCCCAGCTGCTGCAAGAAATCAGCTTGAATGCTTCAGGGGCTGGGGCATAGCCAACATGAGCCCCACACCGACAGGGGGGGAAGATGTTTAATGCGAACTAAGGGTCATCCAAGCGCCGCAAAAGGCCGCCATGCCCTGCATACCCCTTTTCTCTTTTCATATGCAGATGAGGGTTCCAGCCAACTTTGGCCCACTGCTTGGATGACATCACCGTATGCAAATCCGTCTTCTGCAGACCTTCCCCCAGGAATGCTTGTACTAGTTGTTGCATTTGGTTTGTTGTTTGGGGTGCATTAGGCAGCCTTCTGCTCTCCCATGTTCATCTGACAATATGTGTTCTCCCTGCAGTTGTTGTCCCCAGATGAGAGTTCCCTTGTGCTGCCTCAGTTGAATCTCCTTTACTTGACAGAGATGTGCCTGAGCAGCGGCCCTCCCCAGCCCTATCCCAAATCATACTTATTTTGCATAGGAGATACCATGGTCATGAAGATTGTTCTCCCAGGGTGAGGTTCATTCATTGCATTCTGGGTATGCTGACCCCTGTGATTTCCCCAAATGTGGGAAACTCGACTGCATTATTTGTGGTAGTGGGGGACTGTGTTTGTGCTTTCCTCTGGTCAGCTCTGGTAAAAGTCAGATTTCTTTGTCTCAGATCTTCCTCTAGCCTTGTTTTTTTTCGAGAGTTTCCTTGTGCTGCCTCAGTTGGATCTCCTTCACTTGACAGGGGGGTATCCGAGCAGCGACCCTCCCCAGCTCAAGCCCAACTCCTACTTACCTGCCAAGTGAGATACTATGATCAGGAAGGTGCTTCTACCAGGGCAAGGCTCACCCATTGCACTCTGGGTGTGCTGCTCCTACGATTTCCCCAAATGTGGGACACTTGACTGCATAATTTGTGTTTCCTCTGGTCGGCTACTCGTATAATTCAGATCTCTTTGTCTCAGGTCTCTCTCCAGCCTAGTTTGCTGTCTGTTTCCACTTCTCTTTTCTTGAGCCCCTGCCTTCTATGCCCTTGTGCACTCTCCTGACTTCTCCTGTCTGCTTACTTTGTGCCTTCCAACGCACAATGCAAACTACAGGTAGTGCTGCAGGGCCAACACCCTTTTACTTGCCTTACAGAGCAGCTCTGGAGCTGTTACAGTGCCCTGCTGCTGCAAGAAATCAGCTTGAATGCTTCAGGGGCTGGGGCATAGCCAACATGAGCAGCAAGATGCAGCACTGGACTATTAGTAATGTACTGTTGTATGCTGAGCACCACAATGCAGCACAAGACAATGAGCAGTGATACTGAGCACTGATGAGGATACTACAGAGAACTGACACTGAGCAGGAGAGACACACTACTAGTATTACTGAGCAGCAATAAGTAACCACTGATACTGGGCACTGATATTGAGATTTCCACTGAGAGAACATAGCCACGTCCTCTCCGCTCTCTCTTCAATGCACGAGTAAAAATGGCGGCAACGCGCAGCTCTTTATATGGAATCCGAATCTCGCGAGAATCCGACAGCGGGATGATGACATTTTCCCTTGTTCAGGTTTTCCGAGTCAGGCGGGAACAACCGAGCCTGCCTCGGACCAGTGTAAACCACGTGGAGTTCGTCGGGAATTCGGTTCTCGGAGAACCGAACCCGCTCCTCTATATATACTATATTACTATGTTACTGTAGTATACAGAACACCACAATGCAATGAGCAGTGATAGTGAGCACTGATGAGGATACTAGAACTGACACTGAGCAGCAAGATGCAGCACTGGACTATTAGTAATGTACTGTAGTATGCTGAGCACCACAATGCAGCACAAGACAATGAGCAGTGATACTGAGCACTGATGAGGATACTACTGAGAACTGACACTGAGCAGGAGAGACACACTACTAGTATTACTGAGCAGCAATAAGTAACCACTGATACTGAGCACTGATATTGAGATTTCCACTGAGAGAACATAGCCACGTCCTCTCCACTCTCTCTTCAATGCACGAGTAAAAATGGCAGCAACGCGCAGCTCTTTATATGTTACAGTGCCCAGCTGCTGCAAGAAATCAGCTTGAATGCTTCAGGGGATGGGGCATGGCCAACATGAGCCCCACACCAAAGGAGGGTGGGGGTGTTTAATGCAAACTAGGGGTCATCCAAGCACTGCAAAAGGCCGCCATGCCCTGCATGCCCCTTTTCTCTATGGAATCCGAATCAGCATGAATGCTTCAGGGGATGGGGCATGGCCAACATGAGCCCCACACCAAAGGAGGGTGGGGGTGTTTAATGCGAACTAGGGGTCATCCAAGCACTGCAAAAGGCCGCCATGCCCTGCATGCCCCTTTTCTCTTTTTATATGCAGATGAGGGTTCCAGCCAACTTTGGCCCACTGCTTGGATGACATCACCGTATGCAAATCCTTCTGCTGCAGACCTTCCCCCAGGAATGCTTGTACTAGTTGTTGGATATGGTTTGATATTTGATGGTGCTTCAGTATTAGGCAGCCTTCCGCCCTCCCATGTTCATCTGAAAAGATGTGGTCTCCCTGCAGTTGTTGTCCCCAGACGAGAGTTCCCTTGTGCTTCCTCAGTTGAATCTCCTTAACTTGACGGGGGAGGGGCTGCCCGAGCTGCCACCCTCCCCAGCCCTATCCCAACTCATACTTATTTTACATATTAGATCTCTTGATCATGAAGATTGTTCTCACAGGGTGAGGTTCATCCATTATATTTTAAAATAGGAAGGTACAAATTACATATTTGAATTGCATCTATGTGCTGGATTCAAATGTCCCCCCCCCCCTTCCTTTCTCAATTGTGCCCGTCAGCAGCTATTCTAAGGTTGCTGCCAATGGGTGTGACACATTCATTTCTTCTGTGGGGTACACTGGACTCCACAAGGATTCACATTGGGGTGTAGAGTAGGATCTTGATCTGAGGCACCAACCGGCTCAAAGCTTTTGACTGTTCCCAAGAAGCTCAGTGCATTCTCCTCTATAACCCCGCTTCCATGAACAGGGAGCTCAGTTTGTAGTTGGTGCCTTCAGTAGCAGGCCAATTAACAGGGGCCTGCCTCAGGCAGCCTATTCTTAGCTATTAATTTTGACAAGAAAAGAAGAACTTGTTTTATGAGAATCTACAAGGGCTGCAGCAGGCTAGGTCTAATAGACATCTTTACTGCAGCTTCATCACTCCCAGCGGCGCTGTATACTCCCGTGCCCTGGTTGCTGGGTCACTGCAGCGGAGGCTCCGGTTTCATCCTAAGGTCAGTCACACACACACCACCCTTCCGGATCACGAGGCCGCTGATGAAGGGGAGCGAGGCCGTAGGGGGTGGGCCGTGTGCGCACTGCGGTGGACACTGATTACTGGGCAGCCGCTCCACTAGCCACCAGGTACAGTTAAGGAGCACAGGTCTGGGGGTTTTTCTCCTATATTAACCCAATTTTGTACTGCCCGCAGCGCATTGTGATAGGTAATAGGGCCTGATTCAGGTTGGATTGCAATCACAATAAGCGATCCAACTGCAAAAATTGCTAAGAGCATACGCATGTGCCTGCATTTTCTGCGGCACCCCGCAGAGAATGTGATCGCCTCTGCCTGTCAATCGGGGCGGGGAAGGGGGGGAGAGGTGGGTCAGCAACACTCCATTTCCAAGTCAGGGATGGAGCGGTGCGGGGGCAAGGCTTCAAAATGGGGTCTGCAACGGAGGAGACACAGGGGGCGTGGTCACAGCGGCTGTATGACATCACATTCAGCCGCTGTGATCACAAAAATGGTGGCGGCTTCCTGCGCGCACATACAGTCTGCACCAGCAGGAGCCTACACCATTTTTTATGATCACGCTGAACTGCAGTGCGACTGCAATTACAGCATGGTCAAGAAGGGAGGCGTCATGCTGGGTGGCCATGCCCTGTCACTATGCAGGAGCCAGCACCGCTCACACACTAGTCCCCGGGTGCAGCCCCCAACCCCCGGGACACCCGGAGCAACAAAATGTAGATTCAGGCCACCAGGCCACGCCCCTACCTATGAAACCATGCCTCCTTTTTACCATTGCGCTGCTTATCTGCGCGCACTGCATTACAATCTCCCTCGCCACCTCTCTGGGTGTCACCAGTGATAGTGACACCTCTGCCATGCTTGTAGCAGCTGGTCCTAAGATCTACGCCTCACACCCTGAGTGTTTGCCCTTGTGACTTGTTGATCATCATAGCGAAGCAGATGCTTACAGAAAACTGCAGGGGCTTAGATTGAAAATAAAAAAAATGATGGGTATAAGGTAGAGAGGAGCGGGTTCGGTTCTCCGAGAACCGAATTCCCCACGAACTCCACGTGGTTTACACTGGTCCGAGGCAGGCTCGGTTGTTCCCGCCTGACTCGGAAAACCTGAACAAGGGAAAATGTCATCATCCCGCTGTCGGATTCTTGCGAGATTCGGATTCCATAGAGAAAAGGGGCATGCAGGGCATGGCGGCCTTTTGCAGTGCTTGGATGACCCCTTGTTCGCATTAAACACCCCCACCCTCCTTTGGTGTGGGGCTCATGTTGGCCATGCCCCATCCCCTGAAGCATTCAAGCTGATTTCTTGCAGCAGCTGGGCACTGTAACAGCTCCAGAGCTGCTCTGTAAGGCAAGTAAAAGGGTGTGGGCCCTGCAGCACCACCTGTAGTTCGCATTGTGCGTTGGAAGGCACAAAGTAAGCAGACGGGAGGAGAAGTCAGGATAGTACACAAGGGCATCCTTTTCTCTTAGTCCGTAGAGGATGCTGGGGTCACATTAAGAACCATGGGGTATAGACGGGATCCGCAAGAGACATGGGCACTTTAAGACTTTCAAAGGGTGTGAACTGGCTCCTCCCTCTATGCCCCTCCTCCAGACTCCAGTTATAGGAACTGTGCCCAGGGAGACGGACATTTCGAGGAAAGGATTTATAGTTAAACTAAGGTGAGCATCTTACCAGCTCACACCTTAAGCATGCCGCAGAACGTGGCATTCAACAGAACACAAGCCAACGGCATGAACAATTGCAGCAAAAAGCTGACCAGAACCGTAACACAACATGTGTATAACCACAAGTAATAACTGCAGACACAGTATGGACTGGGACGGGTGCCCAGCATCCTCTACGTACTAAGAGAAAAGGATTTACCGGTAGGTATTAAAATCCTATTTTCTCATACGACCTAGAGGATGCTGGGGTCACATTAAGAACCATGGGGTTATACCAAAGCTCTTGAACGGGTGGGAGAGTGCGTACGACTCTGCAGCACCGAATGACCCAACTTGAGGTTATCATCAGCCAAGGTATCAAACTTGTAAAACTTAGCAAAAGTGTTTACTAAATAGCTGCTCGGCAAAGTTGCAATGCCGAGACTCCCCGACCAGCTGCCCAGGATGAACCCACCTTTCTAGTAGAATGGGTCTTCACCTAATTCAGTAACGGCAATCCTGCCGTGGAATGAGCATGCTGAATCTTACCACAGATCCAGCGCATAATGGTCTGCATGGAAGCAGGACACCCAATCATGTTGGGAGCATACAGGACAAACAGAGCCTCTGTTTTCCTAATCTGAACCGTTCTGGTGACATAAATTTTCAAAGTTCTGACCACAGCCAGAGACTTTGACTCAACGAAGGTGTCAGTGGCCAAAGGCACCATGTGGAAAGATGAACCACCTTCGGCAGAAATTGTTGACGTGTCCTCAATTCTGCTCTATCTTCATGAAAGATCAAATAAAGGCTCTTGTGATACTGCATGGTTTGTACTGTTTTCCATGTGCTCCCAGATCTTTCAAGCAAGTAGCATGGTCAAGAAAGTTCTGTTTGAAAAGAAACAAACATTTACTGTCATTGTTATGCAAATAAACTTACATTAAAGCTAACAAGAAAGCACACTCGTTCTGTCTTTAAACTGATAAAAGAAACCCCAATAATATGGGGCATGCAAAAATTGAGATAAAACTCAGTTTTGCTCCTCTCCACGGAAATCTTTAATAAAAGGCGAAATATTTGTTAGTTCTGAAGAGAAACCAGAGCATGACCAAGATTCCACCTGTCGCCTGAGTGCCATGCCAGCAGTTCTCATTCAGCTCAAAGTGAGCACCCAATTTGAATGAAAGAAAGCAGATTTCTCACCAGGCTTCCCCTTGCTATAAACATGGTTTGTACTCTTTTCCATGTGCTCCCAGATCTTTCAAACAATTAGTGTGGTCAAGAAAGTTCTGTTTGAAAAGAAACAAACATTTACTGTAATTTCTATGCAAATGAGCTTACATTAAAGCACACTCGTTCTATCTTTAAACCAATAAAATAAAACCCCAATAAGATGGGGCATGCAAAAATTGAGATAAAACTCAGTTTTGCTCCTCTCCACGGAAATCTTTAGTAAAAGGCGAAAGATTTGTTCGTTCTGAAGAGAAACCACAGCATGACCAAGATTCTACCTGTCGCCTGAGTGCCATGCCAGCAGTCCTCATTCAGCTCAAAGTGAGCACCCAATTTGAAAGAAAGAAAGCAGATTTCTCACCAGGCTTCCCCTTGCTATAAACATGGTTTGTACTCTTTTCCATGTGCTCCCAGATCTTTCAAGCAATTAGTATAGTCAAGAAAGTTCTGTTTGAAAAGAAACAAACATTTACTGTCATTTCTACGCAAATGAGCTTACATTAAAGCACACTCGTTCTATCTTTAAACTGATAAAAGAAACCCCAATAAGACGGGGCATGCAAAAATTGAGATAAAACTCAGTTTTGCTCCTCTCCACGGAAATCTTTAGTAAAAGGCGAAAGATTTGTTCGTTCTGAAGAGAAACCAGAGCATGACCAAGATTCCACCTGTCGCCTGAGTGCCATGCCAGCAGTCCTCATTCAGCTCAAAGTGAGCACCCAATTTGAAAGAAAGAAAGCAGATTTCTCACCAGGCTTCCCCTTGCTATAAGCATGGTTTGTACTCTTTTCCATGTGCTCCCAGATCTTTCAAGCAATTAGTATGGTCAAGAAAGTTCTGCTTGAAAAGAAACAGACATTTATTGTCATTGTTATGCAAATATACTTACATTAAAGCTAACAAGAAAGCACACTCGTTCTGTCTTTAATCCGATAAAAGAAACCCCAATAATATGGGACATGCAAAAATTGAGATAAAACTCAGTTTTGCTCCTCTCCACGGAAATCTTTAGTAAAAGGCGAAAGATTTGTTCGTTCTGAAGAGAAACCAGAGCATGACCAAGATTCCACCTGTCGCCTGAGTGCCGTGCCAGCAGTCCTCATTCAGATCAAAGTGAGCGCCCAATTTGAAAGAAAGCAGATTTCTCACCTGTCTTCTCCTTGCTATAAGCATGGTTTGTACTGTATTCCATGTGCTCCCAGATCTTTCAAGCAAGTAGCATGGTCAAGAAAGTTCTGTTTGAAAAGAAACAAACATTTACTGTCATTTCTATGCAAATGAGCTTACATTAAAGCACACTCATTCTATCTTTAAACCGATAAAAGAAACCCCAAAAAGATGGGGCATGCAAAAATTGAGATAAAACTCGGTTTTGCTCCTCTCCACGGAAATCTTTAGTAAAAGGCGAAAGATTTGTTCGTTCTGAAGAGAAACCAGAGCATGACCAAGATTTTTATCTGAAAATATGTGTTCTCCCTGCAGTTGTTGTCCCCAGATGAGAGTTCCCTTGTGCTGCCTCAGTTGAATCTCCTTTACTTGACAGGGGGATGCTCGAGCAGCGACCCTCCCCAGCTCTAGCCCAACTCCTACTTACCTGCCAGGTGAGATACTATGATCATGAAGGTGCTTCTCCCAGGGTAAGGCTCACCCATTGCACTCTGGGTGTGCTGCTTCTGCGATTTCCCCAAATGTGGGAAACTTGACTGCATAATTTGTGTTTCCCCTGGTCGGCTCTCGTATAATTCAGATCTCTTTGTCTCAGGTCTCTCTCCAGCCTAGTTTGCTGTCTGTTTCTACTTCTCTTTTCTTGAGCCGCTCCCTTCTATGCCCTTGCGCACTATCCTGACTTCTCCCGTCTGCTTACTTTGTGCCTTCCAACGCACAATGCAAACTACAGGTAGTGCTGCAGGACCCACACCCTTTTACTTGCCTTACAGAGCGTCTCTGGAGCAGTTACAGTGCCCAGCTGCTGCAAGAAATCAGCTTGAATGCTTCAGGGGCTGGGGAATAGCCAACATGAGCCCCACACCGAAGGAGGGTGGAGGTGTGTAATGCGAACTAGGGGTCATCCAAGCGCCGCAAAAGGCCGCCATGCCCTGCACGCCCCTTGTCTCTTTTCATATGCAGACGAGGGTTGAAGCCAACTTTGACCCACTGTTTGGATGACATCACCATATGCAAATCCATCTGCTGCAGGCCTTCCCCCAGGAATGCTTGCACTAGTTGTTGCATTTGGTTTGTTGTTTGGGGGTGCTTCAGTATTAGGCAGCCTTCTGCCCTCCCATGTTCATCTGAAAATATATGTTCTCCCTGCAGTTGTTGTCCCCAGATGAGAGTTCCCTTGTGCTGCCTCAGTTGAATCTCCTTTACTTGACAGAGATGTGCCTGAGCAGCGGCCCTCCCCAGCCCTATCCCAAATCATACTTATTTTGCATAGGCGATACCATGGTCATGAAGATTGTTCTCCCAGGGTGAGGTTCATTCATTGCATTCTGGGTATGCTGACCCCTGTGATTTCCCCAAATGTGGGAAACTCGACTGCATTATTTGTGGTAGTGGGGGACTGTGTTTGTGCTTTCCTCTGGTCAGCTCTGGTAAAAATCAGATTTCTTTATCTCAGATCTTCCTCTAGCCTTGTTCTTCTTTCGAGAGTTCCCTTGTGCTGCCTCAGTTGGATCTCTTTCACTTGACAGGGGGGTGCCCGAGCAGCGACCCTCCCCAGCTCTAGCCCAACTCCTACTTACCTGCCAGGTGAGATACTATGATCATGAAGGTGCTTCTCCCAGGGCAAGGCTCACCCATTGCACTCTGGTTGTGCTGCCCCTGTGATTTCCCCAAATGTGGGAAACTTGACTGCATAATTTGTGTTTCCCTTGGTCGGCTCTCGTATAATTCAGATCTCTTTGTCTCAGGTCTATCTCCAGCCTAGTTTGCTGTCTGTTTCCACTTCTCTTTTCTTGAGCCGCTCCCTTCTATGCCCTTGCGCACTATCCTGACTTCTCCCGTCTGCTTACTTTGTGCCTTCCAACGCACAATGCAAACTACAGGTAGTGCTGCAGGACCCACACCCTTTTACTTGCCTTACAGAGCGTCTCTGGAGCAGTTACAGTGCCCAGCTGCTGCAAGAAATCAGCTTGAATGCTTCAGGGGCTGGGGAATAGCCAACATGAGCCCCACACCGAAGGAGGGTGGAGGTGTGTAATGCGAACTAGGGGTCATCCAAGCGCCGCAAAAGGCCGCCATGCCCTGCACGCCCCTTGTCTCTTTTCATATGCAGACGAGGGTTGAAGCCAACTTTGACCCACTGTTTGGATGACATCACCATATGCAAATCCATCTGCTGCAGGCCTTCCCCCAGGAATGCTTGCACTAGTTGTTGCATTTGGTTTGTTGTTTGGGGGTGCTTCAGTATTAGGCAGCCTTCTGCCCTCCCATGTTCATCTGAAAATATATGTTCTCCCTGCAGTTGTTGTCCCCAGATGAGAGTTCCCTTGTGCTGCCTCAGTTGAATCTCCTTTACTTGACAGAGATGTGCCTGAGCAGCGGCCCTCCCCAGCCCTATCCCAAATCATACTTATTTTGCATAGGCGATACCATGGTCATGAAGATTGTTCTCCCAGGGTGAGGTTCATTCATTGCATTCTGGGTATGCTGACCCCTGTGATTTCCCCAAATGTGGGAAACTCGACTGCATTATTTGTGGTAGTGGGGGACTGTGTTTGTGCTTTCCTCTGGTCAGCTCTGGTAAAAATCAGATTTCTTTATCTCAGATCTTCCTCTAGCCTTGTTCTTCTTTCGAGAGTTCCCTTGTGCTGCCTCAGTTGGATCTCTTTCACTTGACAGGGGGGTGCCCGAGCAGCGACCCTCCCCAGCTCTAGCCCAACTCCTACTTACCTGCCAGGTGAGATACTATGATCATGAAGGTGCTTCTCCCAGGGCAAGGCTCACCCATTGCACTCTGGTTGTGCTGCCCCTGTGATTTCCCCAAATGTGGGAAACTTGACTGCATAATTTGTGTTTCCCTTGGTCGGCTCTCGTATAATTCAGATCTCTTTGTCTCAGGTCTATCTCCAGCCTAGTTTGCTGTCTGTTTCCACTTCTCTTTTCTTGAGCCGCTCCCTTCTATGCCCTTGCGCACTATCCTGACTTCTCCCGTCTGCTTACTTCGTGCCTTCCAACGCACAATGCAAACTACAGGTAGTGCTGCAGGGCCCACACCCTTTTACTTGCCTTACAGAGCAGCTCTGGAGCTGTTACAGTGCCCAGCTGCTGCAAGAAATCAGCTTGAATGCTTCAGGGGCTGGGGCATAGCCAACATGAGCCCCACACCGAAGGAGGGTGGAGGTGTGTAATGCTAACTAGGGGTCATCCAAGCGCCGCAAAAGGCCGCCATGCCCTGCACGCCCCTTTTCTCTTTTCATATGCAGACGAGGGTTGAAGCCAACTTTGACCCACTGCTTGGATGGCATCACCATATGCAAATCCATCTGCTGCAGGCCTTCCCCCAGGAATGCTTGCACTAGTTGTAGCATTTGGTTTGTTGTTTGGGGGTGCTTCAGTATTAGGCAGCCTTCTGCCCTCCCATGTTCATCTGAAAATATGTGTTCTCCCTGCAGTTGTTGTCCCCAGATGAGAGTTCCCTTGTGCTGCCTCAGTTGAATCTCCTTTACTTGACAGAGATGTGCCTGAGCAGCGGCCCTCCCCAGCCCTATCCCAAATCATACTTATTTTGCATAGGAGAGACCATGGTCTTGAAGATTCTCCCAGGGTGAGGTTCATTCATTGCATTCTGGGTATGCTGACCCCTGTGATTTCCCCAAATGTGGGAAACTCAACTGCATTATTTGTGGTAGTGGGGGACTGTGTTTGTGCTTTCCTCTGGTCAGCTCTGGTAAAAGTCAGATTTCTTTGTTTCAGTTCTTCCTCTAGCCTTGTTCTTCTTTCGAGAGTTCCCTTGTGCTGCCTCAGTTGGATCTCCTTCACTTGACAGGGGGGTGCCCGAGCAGCGACCCTCCCCAGCTCTAGCCCAACTTCTACTTACCTGCCAGGTGAGATACTATAATCATGAAGGTGCTTCTCCCAGGGCAAGGCTCACCCGTTGCACTCTGGATTTGCTGCCCCTGCGATTTCCCCAAATGTGGGAAACTTGACTGCATAATTTGTGTTTCCCCTGGTCGGCTCTCGTATAATTCAGATCTCTTTGTCTCAGGTCTCTCTCCAGCCTAGTTTGCTGTCTGTTTCCACTTCTCTTTTCTTAAGCCGCTCCATTCTATGGCCTTGCGCACTATCCTTACTTCTCCCGTCTGCTTACTTTGTGCCTTCCAATGCACAATGCAAACTACAGGTAGTGCTGCAGGGCCCACACCCTTTTACTTGCTTTACAGAGCAGCTCTGGAGCTGTTACAGTGCCCAGCTGCTGCAAGAAATCAGCTTGAATGCTTCAGGGGCTGGGGCATAGCCAACATGAGCCCCACACCGAAGGAGGGTGGAGGTGTTTAATGCGAACTAGGGGTCATCCAAGCGCCGCAAAAGGCAGCCATGCCCTGCACACCCCTTTTTTATTTTCATATGCAGACGAGGGTTGAATCCAACTTTGACCCACTGCTTGGATGACATCACCATATGCAAATCCGTCTGCTGCAGGCCTTCCCCCAGGAATGCTTGCACTAGTAGTTGCATTTGGTTTGTTGTTTGGGGGTGCTTCAGTATTAGGCAGCCTTCTGCCCTCCCATGTTCATCTGAAAATATGTGTTCTCCCTGCAGTTGTTGTCCCCAGATGAGAGTTCCCTTGTGCTGCCTCAGTTGAATCTCCTTTACTTGACAGAGATGTGCCTGAGCAGCGGCCCTCCCCAGCCCTATCCCAAATCATACTTATTTTGCATAGGAGATACCATGGTCATGAAGATTGTTCTCCCAGGGTGAGGTTCATTCATTGCACTCTGGGTATGCTGACCCCTGTGATTTCCCCAAATGTGGGAAACTCGACTGCATTATTTGTGGTAGTGGGGGACTGTGTTTGTGCTTTCCTCTGGTCAGCTCTGGTAAAAGTCAGATTTCTTTGTCTCAGATCTTCCTCTAGCCTTGTTCTTCTTTCGAGAGTTCCCTTGTGCTGCCTCAGTTGGATCTCCTTCACTTGACAGGGGGTGCCCGAGCAGCAATCCTCCACAGCTCTAGCCCAACTCCTACTTACCTGCCAGGTGAGATACTATGATCTTCACTGTTAGGGCAATCAGGATGTGGAATTCCCTGCCAGGGAAGGTGGTAATGGCGGACTCTGTAATTGGATTTAAAAAAGGAATGGATACATTTCTGAATGAAAAAGCTATCCAAGGTTATAATACTTAAAATATCAACATGGTTAATCCGGGGGTAACATGAGTTATAGTAGCTAACTAGTCATAAAACATTATTCAGCAAGTATGTAGAATCATCACAACTTAAAACAGGTTGAACACGATGGGCAATTTGCCTCTATTCAACCTCAAAAACTATGTTACCATATGTTACTATATTACTATGTTACTGTAGTATACAGAACACCACAATGTAATGAGCAGTGATAGTGAGCACTGATGAGGATACTAGAACTGACACTGAGCAGCAAGATGCAGCACTGGACTATTAGTAATGTACTGTAGTATGCTGAGCACCACAATGCAGCACAAGACAATGAGCAGTGATACTGAGCACTGATGAGGATACTACTGAGAACTGACACTGAGCAGGAGAGACACACTACTAGTATTACTGAGCAGCAATAAGTAACCACTGATACTGAGCACTGATATTGAGATTTCCACTGAGAGAACATAGCCACGTCCTCTCCGCTCTCTCTTCAATGCACGAGTAAAAATGGCGGCAACGCGCAGCTCTTTATATGGAATCCGAATCTCGCGAGAATCCGACAGCGGGATGATGACATTTTCCCTTGTTCAGGTTTTCCGAGTCAGGCGGGAACAACCGAGCCTGCCTCGGACCAGTGTAAACCACGTGGAGTTCGTCGGGAATTCGGTTCTCGGAGAACCGAACCCGCTCCTCTATATATACTATATTACTATGTTACTGTAGTATACAGAACACCACAATGCAATGAGCAGTGATAGTGAGCACTGATGAGGATACTAGAACTGACACTGAGCAGCAAGATGCAGCACTGGACTATTAGTAATGTACTGTAGTATGCTGAGCACCACAATGCAGCACAAGACAATGAGCAGTGATACTGAGCACTGATGAGGATACTACTGAGAACTGACACTGAGCAGGAGAGACACACTACTAGTATTACTGAGCAGCAATAAGTAACCACTGATACTGAGCACTGATATTGAGATTTCCACTGAGAGAACATAGCCACGTCCTCTCCGCTCTCTCTTCAATGCACGAGTAAAAATGGCAGCAACGCGCAGCTCTTTATATGGAATCCGAATCTCACGAGAATCTGACAGCGGGATGATGACATTTTCCCTTGTTCAGGTTTTCCGAGTCAGGCAGGAACAACCGAGCCTGCCTCGGACCAATGTAAACCACGTGGAGTTCGTGGGGAATTCGGTTCTCGGAGAACCGAACCCGCTCCTCTCTACCTTATACCCATCAATTGTTTTTATTTTCAATCTAAGCCCCTGCAGTTTTCTGTAAGCATCTGCTTCGCTATGATGATCAACAAGTCACAAGGGCAAACACTCAGGGCTTGAGGCGTAGATCTTAGGACCAGCTGCTACAAGCATGGCAGAGGTGTCACTATCACTGGTGACACCCAGAGAGGTGGCGAGGGAGATTGTAATGCAGTGCGCGCAGATAAACAGCGCAATGGTAAAAAGGAGGCATGGTTTCATAGGTAGGGGCGTGGCCTGGTGGCCTGAATCTACATTTTGTTGCTCCGGGTGTCCCGGGGGTTGGGGGCTGCACCCGGGGACTAGTGTGTGAGCGGTGCTGGCTCCTGCACAGTGACAGGGCATGGCCACCCAGCATGACGCCTCCCTTCTTGACCATGCTGTAATTGCAGTCGCACTGCAGTTCAGCGTGATCATAAAAAATGGTGTAGGCTCCTGCTGGTGCAGACTGTAGAGAAAAGCTGCTGTGACCACGCCCCCTGTGTCTCCTCCGTTGCAGACCCCATTTTGAAGCCTTGCCCCCGGACTAAGAGAAAAGAATGCCCTTGCGCACTATCCTGACTTCTCCTCCCGTCTGCTTAATTTGTGCCTTCCAACGCACAATGCGAACAAGAGGTGGTGCTGCAGGGCCCACACCCTTTTACTTGCCTTACAGAACAGCTCTGGAGCTGTTACAGTGCCCAGCTGCTGCAAGAAATCAGCTTGAATGCATCAGGGGATGGGGCATGGCCAACATGAGCCCCACACCAAAGGAGGGTGGAGGTGTTTAATGCGAACTAGGGGTCATCCAAGCACTGCAAAAGGCCGCCATGCCCTGCATGCCCCTTTTCTCTTTTCATATGCAGATGAGGGTTCCAGTCAACTTTGGCCCACTGCTTGGATTTACATCACCGTATGCAAATCCGTCTGCTGCAGACCTTCCCCCAGGAGTGCTTGTACTAGTTGTTGCATATGGGCCCTCATTCCGAGTCGTTCGCTCTGTAAATTTCATCGCATCGCAGTGAAATTCTGCTTAGTACGCATGCGCAATATTCGCACTGCGACTGCGCCAAGTAATTTTACAATGAAGAAAGTATTTTTACTCACGGCTTTTTCTTCGCTCCGGCGATCGTAATGTGATTGACAGGAAATGGGTGTTACTGGGCGGAAACAGGCCGTTTTATGGGCGTGTGGGAAAAAACGCTACAGTTTCCGGAAAAAACGCAGGAGTGGCCGGAGAAACGGGGGAGTGTCTGGGCGAACTCTGGGAGTGTTTGTGACGTCAAACCAGGAACGACAAGCACTGAACTGATCGCAGATGCCGAGTAAGTCTGAAGCTACTCTGAAACTGCTAAGTAGTTTGTAATCGCAATATTGCGAATACATCGGTCGCAATTTTAAGAAGCTAAGATTCACTCCCAGTAGGCGGCGGCTTAGCGTGTGTAACTCTGCTAAAATCGCCTTGCGAGCGATCAACTCGGAATGAGGGCCATGGTTTGATATTTGATGGTGCTTCAGTATTAGGCTGCCTTCCGCCCTCCCATGTTCATCTGAAAAGATGTGGTCTCCCTGCAGTTGTTGTCCCAAGATGAGAGTTCCCTTGTGCTGCCTCAGTTGAATCTCCTTTACTTGACAGAGATGTGCCTGAGCAGCGGCCCTCACCAGCCCTATTCCAAATCATACTTATTTTGCATAGGAGATACCATGGTCATGAAGATTTTTCTCCCAGGGTGAGGTTCATTCATTGCATTTTGGGTATGCTGACCCCTGTGATTTCCCCAAATGTGGGAAACTCAGCTGCATTATTTGTGGTAGTGGGGGACTGTGTTTGTGCTTTCCTCTGGTCAGCTCTGGTAAAAGTCAGATTTCTTTGTCTCAGATTTTCCTCTAGCCTTGTTCTTCTTTCGAGAGTTCCCTTGTGCTGCCTTAGTTGGATCTCCTTCACTTTACAGGGGGGTACCCGAGCAGCGACCCTCCCCAGCTCTAGCCCAACTCCTACTTACCTGCCAGGTGAGATACTATGATCATGAAGGTGCTTCTCCCAGGGCAAGGCTAACCCATTGCACTCTGGGTGTGCTGCTCCTGCGATTTCCCCAAATGTGGGAAACTTGACTGTATAATTTGTGTTTCCCCTGGTCGGCTCTCGTATAATTCAGATCTCTTTGTCTCAGGTCTCTCTCCAGCCTAGTTTGCTGTCTGTTTCCACTTCTCTTTTCTTGAGCCGCTCCCTTCTATGCCCTTGCGCACTATCCTGACTTCTCCTCCTGTCTGCTTACTTTGTGCCTTCCAACGCACAATGCGAACTACAGGTAGTGCTGCAGGGCCCACACCCTTTTACTTGCCTTACAGAGCAGCTCTGGAGCTGTTACAGTGCCCAGCTGCTGCAAGAAATCAGCTTGAATGCTTCAGGGGCTGGGGCATAGCCAACATGAGCCCCACACCAAAGGAGGGTGGAGGTGTTTAATGCAAACTAGGGGTCAGCCAAGCGCCGCAAAAGGCCACCATGCCCTGCACGCCCCTTTTCTCTTTTCATATGCAGACGAGGGTTGAAGCCAACTTTGACCCACTGCTTGGATGACATCACCATATGCAAATCCATCTGCGGCAGGCCTTCCCCCAGGAATGCTTGCACTAGTTGTTGCATTTGGTTTGTTGTTTGGGGGTGCTTCAGTATTAGGCAGTCTTCTGCCCTCCCATGTTCATCTGAAAATATATGTTCTCCCTGCAGTTGTTGTCCCAAGATGAGAGTTCCCTTGTGCTGCCTCAGTTGAATCTCCTTTACTTGACAGAGATGTGCATGAGCAGCGGCCCTCCCCAGCCCTATTCCAAATCATACTTATTTTGCATAGGAGATACCATGGTCATGAAGATTTTTCTCCCAGGGTGAGGTTCATTCATTGCATTTTGGGTATGCTGACCCCTGTGATTTCCCCAAATGTGGGAAACTTGACTGCATTATTTGTGGTAGTGGGAGACTGTGTTTGTGCTTTCCTCTGGTCAGCTCTGGTAAAAGTCAGATTTCTTTGTCTCAGATCTTCCTCTAGCCTTGTTCTTCTTTCAAGAGTTCCCTGGTGCTGCCTCAGTTGGATCTCCTTCACTTCACAGGGGGGAACCCGAGCAGCGACCCTCCCCAGCTCTAGCCCAACTCCTACTTACCTGCCAGGTGAGATACTATGATCATGAAGGTGCTTCTCCCAGGGCAAGGCTCAACCATTGCACTCTGGGTGTGCTGCTCCTGCGATTTCCCCAAAATGTGGGAAACTTGACTGCATAATTTGTGTTTCCCCTCGTCGGCTCTCGTATAATTCAGATCTCTTTGTCTCAGGTCTCTCTCCAGCCTAGTTTGCTGTCTGTTTCCACTTCTCTTTTCTTGAGCCGCTCCCTTCTATGCCCTTGCGCACTATCCTGACTTCTCCCGTCTGCTTACTTCGTGCCTTCCAACGCACAATGCGAACTACAGGTAGTGCTGCAGGGTCCACACCCTTTTACTTGCCTTACAGAGTAGCTCTGGAGCAGTTACAGTGCCCAGCTGCTGCAAGAAATCAGCTTGAATGCTTCAGGGGCTGGGGCATAGCCAACATGAGCCCCACACCGAAGGAGGGTGGAGGTGTGTAATGCGAACTAGGAGTCATCCAAGCGCTGCAAAAGGCCGCCATGCCCTGCACGCCCCTTTTCTCTTTTCATATGCAGACGAGGGTTGAAGCCAACTTTGACCCACTGCTTGGATGACATCACCATATGCAAATCCATCTGCTGCAGGCCTTCCCCCAGGAATGCTTGCACTAGTTGTTGCATTTGGTTTGTTGTTTGGGGGTGCTTCAGTATTAGGCAGCCTTCTGCCCTCACATGTTCATCAGAAAATATGTGTTCTCCCTGCAGTTGTTGTCCCCAGATGAGAGTTCCCTTGTGCTGCCTCAGTTGAATCTCCTTTACTTGACAGAGATGTGCCTGAGCAGCGGCCCTCCCCAGCCCTATCCCAAATCATACTTATTTTGCATAGGCGATACCATGGTCATGAAGATTGTTCTCCCAAGGTGAGGTTCATTCATTGCATTCTGGGTATGCTGACCCCTGTGATTTCCCCAAATGTGGGAAACTCGACAGCATTATTTGTGGTAGTGGGGGACTGTGTTTGTGCTTTCCTCTGGTCAGCTCTGGAAAAAGTCAGATTTCTTTGTCTCAGATCTTCCTCTAGCCTTGTTCTTCTTTCGAGAGTTCCCTTGTGCTACCTCAGTTGGATCTCTTTCACTTGACAGGGGGGTGCCCGAACAGCGACCCTCCCCAGCTCTAGCCCAACTCCTACTTACCTGCCAGGTGAGATACTATGATTATGAAGGTGCTTCTCCCAGGGCAAGGCTCACCCATTGCACTCTGGGTGTGCTGCCCCTGCGATTTCCCCAAATGTGGGAAACTTGACTGCATAATTTGTGTTTCCCCTGGTCGGCTCTCGTATAATTCAGATCTCTTTGTCTCAGGTCTCTCTCCAGCCTAGTTTGCTGTCTGTTTCCACTTCTCTTTTCTTGAGCCGCTCCCTTCTATGCCCTTGCGCACTATCCTGACTTCTCCTCCTGTCTGCTTACTTTGTGCCTTCCAACGCACAATGCGATCTACAGGTAGTGCTGCAGGGCCCAGACCCTTTTACTTGCCTTACAGAGCAGCTCTGGAGCTGTTACAGTGCCCAGCTGCTGCAAGAAATCAGCTTGAATGCTTCAGGGGCTGGGGCATAGCCAACATGAGCCCCACACCAAAGGAGGGTGGAGGTGTTTAATGCAAACTAGGGGTCAGCCAAGCGCCGCAAAAGGCCACCATGCCCTGCACGCCCCTTTTCTCTTTTCATATGCAGACGAGGGTTGAAGCCAACTTTGACCCACTGCTTGGATGACATCACCATATGCAAATCCCTCTGCGGCAGGCCTTCCCCCAGGAATGCTTGCACTAGTTGTTGCATTTGGTTTGTTGTTTGGGGGTGCTTCAGTATTAGGCAGCCTTCTGCCCTCCCATGTTCATCTGAAAATATATGTTCTCCCTGCAGTTGTTGTCCCAAGATGAGAGTTCCCTTGTGCTGCCTCAGTTGAATCTCCTTTACTTGACAGAGATGTGCATGAGCAGCGGCCCTCCCCAGCCCTATTCCAAATCATACTTATTTTGCATAGGAGATACCATGGTCATGAAGATTTTTCTCCCAGGGTGAGGTTCATTCATTGCATTTTGGGTATGCTGACCCCTGTGATTTCCCCAAATGTGGGAAACTTGACTGCATTATTTGTGGTAGTGGGAGACTGTGTTTGTGCTTTCCTCTGGTCAGCTCTGGTAAAAGTCAGATTTCTTTGTCTCAGATTTTCCTTTAGCCTTGTTCTTCTTTCGAGAGTTCCCTTGTGCTGCCTCAGTTGGATCTCCTTCACTTTACAGGGGGGTGCCCGAGCAGCGACCCTCCCCAGCTCTAGCCCAACTCCTACTTACCTGCCAGGTGAGATACTATGATCATGAAGGTGCTTCTCCAAGGGCAAGGCTCACCCATTGTACTCTGGGTGTGCTGCTCCTGCGATTTCCCCAAATGTGGGAAACTTGACTGCATAATTTGTGTTTCCCCTGGTCGGCTCTCGTATAATTCAGATCTCTTTGTCTCAGGTCTCTCTCCAGCCTAGTTTGCTGTCTGTTTCCACTTCTCTTTTCTTCAGCCGCTCCCTTCTATACCCTTGTGCACTATCCTGACTTCTCCTCCCGTCTGCTTACTTTGTGCCTTCCAATGCACAATGCAAACTACAGGTAGTGCTGCAGGGCCCACACCCTTTTACTTGCCTTACAGAGCAGCTCTGGAGCTGTTGCAGTGCCAAGCTGCTGCAAGAAATCAGCTTGAATGCTTCAGGGGCTGGGGCATAGCCAACATGAGCCCCACACCGAAGGAGGGTGGAGGTGTTTAATGCAAACTAGGGGTCAGACAAGCGCAGCAAAAGGCCACCATGCCCTGCACGCCCCTTTTCTGTTTTCATATGCAGACGAGGGTTGAAGCCAACTTTGACCCACTGCTTGGATGACATCACCATATGCAAATCCATCTGCGGCAGGCCTTCCCCCAGGAATGCTTGCACTAGTTGTTGCATTTGGTTTGTTGTTTGGGGGTGCTTCAGTATTAGGCAGCCTTCTGCCCTCCCATGTTCATCTGAAAATATGTGTTCTCCCTGCAGTTGTTGTCCCTAGATGAGAGTTCCCTTGTGCTGCCTCAGTTGAATCTCCTTAACTTGACAGAGATGTGCCTGAGCAGCGGCCCTCCCCAGCTCTATCCCAAATCATACTTATTTTGCATAGGAGATACCATGGTCATGAAGATTATTCTCCCAGGGTGAGGTTCATTCATTGCATTCTGGGTATGCTGACCCCTGTGATTTCCCCAAATGTGGGAAACTCGACTGCTTTATTTGTGGTAGTGGGGGACTGTGTTTGTGTTTTCCTCTGGTCAGCTCTGGTAAAAGTCAGATTTCTTTGTTTCAGAGCCTTGTTCTTCTTTTGAGAGTTCCCTTGTGCTGCCTCAGTTGGATCTCCTTCACTTGACAGGGGGGTGCCCGAGCAGAGACCCTCCCCAGCTCTAGCCCAACTCCTACTTACCTGCCAGGTGAGATACTATGATCATGAAGGTGCTTCTCCCAGGGCAAGGCTCACCCATTGCACTCTGGGTGTGCTGCCCCTGCGATTTCCCCAAATGTGGGAAACTTGACTGCATAATTTGTGTTTCCCCTGGTCGGCTCTCGTATAATTCAGATCTCTTTGTCTCAGGTCTCTCTCCAGCCTAGTTTGCTGTCTGTTTCCACTTCTCTTTTCTTCAGCCGCTCCCTTCTATGCCCTTGTGCACTATCCTGACTTCCCCGTCTGCTTACTTTGTGCCTTCCAACGCACAATGCAAACTACAGGTAGTGCTGCAGGGCCCACACCCTTTTACTTGCTTTACAGAGCAGCTCTGGAGCTGTTACAGTGCCCAGCTGCTGCAAGAAATCAGCTTGAATGCTTCAGGGGCTGGGGCATAGCCAACATGAGCCCCACACCGAAGGAGGGTGGAGGTGTTTAATGCGAACTAGGGGTCATCCAAGCGCCGCAAAAGGCAGCCATGCCCTGCACACCCCTTTTTTATTTTCATATGCAGACGAGGGTTGAAGCCAACTTTGACCCACTGCTTGGATGACATCACCATATGCAAATCCGTCTGCTGCAGGCCTTCCCCCAGGAATGCTTGCACTAGTAGTTGCATTTGGTTTGTTGTTTGGGGGTGCTTCAGTATTAGGCAGCCTTCTGCCCTCCCATGTTCATCTGAAAATATGTGTTCTCCCTGCAGTTGTTGTCCCCAGATGAGAGTTCCCTTGTGCTGCCTCAGTTGAATCTCCTTTACTTGACAGAGATGTGCCTGAGCAGCGGCCCTCCCCAGCCCTATCCCAAATCATACTTATTTTGCATAGGAGATACCATGGTCATGAAGATTGTTCTCCCAGGGTGAGGTTCATTCATTGCACTCTGGGTATGCTGACCCCTGTGATTTCCCCAAATGTGGGAAACTCGACTGCATTATTTGTGGTAGTGGGGGACTGTGTTTGTGCTTTCCTCTGGTCAGCTCTGGTAAAAGTCAGATTTCTTTGTCTCAGATCTTCCTCTAGCCTTGTTCTTCTTTCGAGAGTTCCCTTGTGCTGCCTCAGTTGGATCTCCTTCACTTGACAGGGGGTGCCCGAGCAGCAATCCTCCACAGCTCTAGCCCAACTCCTACTTACCTGCCAGGTGAGATACTATGATCTTCACTGTTAGGGCAATCAGGATGTGGAATTCCCTGCCAGGGAAGGTGGTAATGGCGGACTCTGTAATTGGATTTAAAAAAGGAATGGATACATTTCTGAATGAAAAAGCTATCCAAGGTTATAATACTTAAAATATCAACATGGTTAATCCGGGGGTAACATGAGTTATAGTAGCTAACTAGTCATAAAACATTATTCAGCAAGTATGTAGAATCATCACAACTTAAAACAGGTTGAACACGATGGGCAATTTGCCTCTATTCAACCTCAAAAACTATGTTACCATATGTTACTATATTACTATGTTACTGTAGTATACAGAACACCACAATGTAATGAGCAGTGATAGTGAGCACTGATGAGGATACTAGAACTGACACTGAGCAGCAAGATGCAGCACTGGACTATTAGTAATGTACTGTAGTATGCTGAGCACCACAATGCAGCACAAGACAATGAGCAGTGATACTGAGCACTGATGAGGATACTACTGAGAACTGACACTGAGCAGGAGAGACACACTACTAGTATTACTGAGCAGCAATAAGTAACCACTGATACTGAGCACTGATATTGAGATTTCCACTGAGAGAACATAGCCACGTCCTCTCCGCTCTCTCTTCAATGCACGAGTAAAAATGGCGGCAACGCGCAGCTCTTTATATGGAATCCGAATCTCGCGAGAATCCGACAGCGGGATGATGACATTTTCCCTTGTTCAGGTTTTCCGAGTCAGGCAGGAACAACCGAGCCTGCCTCG
The DNA here is from genome assembly GCF_028390025.1 of Pseudophryne corroboree. Lineage (NCBI taxonomy): Eukaryota > Metazoa > Chordata > Amphibia > Anura > Myobatrachidae > Pseudophryne > Pseudophryne corroboree. The sequence goes on along the minus strand of NW_026967852.1, from coordinate 47,028 downwards.
GACCAGTGTAAACCACGTGGAGTTCGTCGGGAATTCGGTTCTCGGAGAACCGAACCCGCTCCTCTATATATACTATATTACTATGTTACTGTAGTATACAGAACACCACAATGCAATGAGCAGTGATAGTGAGCACTGATGAGGATACTAGAACTGACACTGAGCAGCAAGATGCAGCACTGGACTATTAGTAATGTACTGTAGTATGCTGAGCACCACAATGCAGCACAAGACAATGAGCAGTGATACTGAGCACTGATGAGGATACTACTGAGAACTGACACTGAGCAGGAGAGACACACTACTAGTATTACTGAGCAGCAATAAGTAACCACTGATACTGAGCACTGATATTGAGATTTCCACTGAGAGAACATAGCCACGTCCTCTCCGCTCTCTCTTCAATGCACGAGTAAAAATGGCAGCAACGCGCAGCTCTTTATATGGAATCCGAATCTCACGAGAATCTGACAGCGGGATGATGACATTTTCCCTTGTTCAGGTTTTCCGAGTCAGGCAGGAACAACCGAGCCTGCCTCGGACCAATGTAAACCACGTGGAGTTCGTGGGGAATTCGGTTCTCGGAGAACCGAACCCACTCCTCTCTACCTTATACCCATCAATTGTTTTTATTTTCAATCTAAGCCCCTGCAGTTTTCTGTAAGCATCTGCTTCGCTATGATGATCAACAAGTCACAAGGGCAAACACTCAGGGCTTGAGGCGTAGATCTTAGGACCAGCTGCTACAAGCATGGCAGAGGTGTCACTATCACTGGTGACACCCAGAGAGGTGGCGAGGGAGATTGTAATGCAGTGCGCGCAGATAAACAGCGCAATGGTAAAAAGGAGGCATGGTTTCATAGGTAGGGGCGTGGCCTGGTGGCCTGAATCTACATTTTGTTGCTCCGGGTGTCCCGGGGGTTGGGGGCTGCACCCGGGGACTAGTGTGTGAGCGGTGCTGGCTCCTGCACAGTGACAGGGCATGGCCACCCAGCATGATGCCTCCCTTCTTGACCATGCTGTAATTGCAGTCGCACTGCAGTTCAGCGTGATCATAAAAAATGGTGTAGGCTCCTGCTGGTGCAGACTGTAGAGAAAAGCTGCTGTGACCACGCCCCCTGTGTCTCCTCCATTGCAGACCCCATTTTGAAGCCTTGCCCCCGGACTAAGAGAAAAGAATGCCCTTGCGCACTATCCTGACTTCTCCTCCCGTCTGCTTAATTTGTGCCTTCCAACGCACAATGCGAACAACAGGTGGTGCTGCAGGGCCCACACACTTTTACTTGCCTTACAGAACAGCTCTGGAGCTGTTACAGTGCCCAGCTGCTGCAAGAAATCAGCTTGAATGCATCAGGGGATGGGGCATGGCCAACATGAGCCCCACACCAAAGGAGGGTGGGGGTGTTTAATGCGAACTAGGGGTCATCCAAGCACTGCAAAAGGCCGCCATGCCCTGCATGCCCCTTTTCTCTTTTCATATGCAGATGAGGGTTCCAGTCAACTTTAGCCCACTGCTTGGATTTACATCACCGTATGCAAATCCGTCTGCTGCAGACCTTCCCCCAGGAGTGCTTGTACTAGTTGTTGCATATGGGCCCTCATTCCGAGTCGTTCGCTCTGTAAATTTCATCGCATCGCAGTGAAATTCTGCTTAGTACGCATGCGCAATATTCGCACTGCGACTGCGCCAAGTAATTTTACAATGAAGAAAGTATTTTTACTCACGGATTTTTCTTCGCTCCGGCGATCGTAATGTGATTGACAGGAAATGGGTGTTACTGGGCGGAAACAGGCCGTTTTATGGGCGTGTGGGAAAAAACGCTACAGTTTCCGGAAAAAACGCAGGAGTGGCCGGAGAAACGGGGGAGTGTCTGGGCGAACTCTGGGAGTGTTTGTGACGTCAAACCAGGAACGACAAGCACTGAACTGATCGCAGATGCAGAGTAAGTCTGAAGCTACTCTGAAACTGCTAAGTAGTTTGTAATCGCAATATTGCGAATACATCGGTCGCAATTTTAAGAAGCTAAGATTCACTCCCAGTAGGCGGCGGCTTAGCGTGTGTAACTCTGCTAAAATCGCCTTGCGAGCGATCAACTCGGAATGAGGGCCATGGTTTGATATTTGATGGTGCTTCAGTATTAGGCAGCCTTCGCCCTCCCATGTTCATCTGAAAAGATGTGGTCTCCCTGCAGTTGTTGTCCCCAGATGAGAGTTCCCTTGTGCTGCCTCAGTTGAATCTCCTTTACTTGACAGAGATGTGCCTGAGCAGCGGCCCTCACCAGCCCTATCCCAAATCATACTTATTTTGCATAGGAGATACCATGGTCATGAAGATTGTTCTCCCAGGGTTAGGTTCATTCATTGCATTCTGGGTATGCTGACCCCTGTGATTTTCCCAAATGTGGGAAACTCGACTGCATTATTTGTGGTAGTGGGGGACTGTGTTTGTGCTTTCCTCTGGTCAGCTCTGGTAAAAGTCAGATTTCTTTGTCTCAGATCTTCCTCTAGCCTTGTTCTTCTTTCGAGAGTTCCCTGGTGCTGCTTCAGTTGGATCTCCTTCACTTCACAGGGGGGAACCCGAGCAGCGACCCTCCCCAGCTCTAGCCCAACTCCTACTTACCTGCCAGGTGAGATACTATGATCATGAAGGTGCTTCTCCCAGGGCAAGGCTCAACCATTGCACTCTGGGTGTGCTGCTCCTGCGATTTCCCCAAATGTGGGAAACTTGACTGCATAATTTGTGTTTCCCCTCGTCGGCTCTCGTATAATTCAGATCTCTTTGTCTCAGGTCTCTCTCCAGCCTAGTTTGCTGTCTGTTTCCACTTCTCTTTTCTTGAGCCGCTCCCTTCTATGCCCTTGCGCACTATCCTGACTTCTCCCGTCTGCTTACTTCGTGCCTTCCAACGCACAATGCGAACTACAGGTAGTGCTGCAGGGCCCACACCCTTTTACTTGCCTTACAGAGTAGCTCTGGAGCAGTTACAGTGCCCAGCTGCTGCAAGAAATCAGCTTTAATGCTTCAGGGGCTGGGGCATAGCCAACATGAGCCCCACACCGAAGGAGGGAGGAGGTGTGTAATGCAAACTAGGGGTCATCCAAGCGCTGCAAAAGGCCGCCATGCCCTGCACGCCCCTTTTCTCTTTTCATATGCAGACGAGGGTTGAAGCCAACTTTGACCCACTGCTTGGATGACATCACCATATGCAAATCCATCTGCTGCAGGCCTTCCCCCAGGAATGCTTGCACTAGTTGTTGCATTTGGTTTGTTGTTTGGGGGTGCTTCAGTATTAGGCAGCCTTCTGCCCTCACATGTTCATCTGAAAATATGTGTTCTCCCTGCAGTTGTTGTCCCCAGATGAGAGTTCCCTTGTGCTGCCTCAGTTGAATCTCCTTTACTTGACAGAGATGTGCCTGAGCAGCGGCCCTCCCCAGCCCTATCCCAAATCATACTTATTTTGCATAGGCGATACCATGGTCATGAAGATTGTTCTCCCAGGGTGAGGTTCATTCATTGCATTCTGGGTATGCTGACCCCTGTGATTTCCCCAAATGTGGGAAACTCGACTGCATTATTTGTGGTAGTGGGGGACTGTGTTTGTGCTTTCCTCTGGCCAGCTCTGGAAAAAGTCAGATTTCTTTGTCTCAGATCTTCCTCTAGCCTTGTTCTTCTTTCGAGAGTTCCCTTGTGCTGCCTCAGTTGGATCTCTTTCACTTGACAGGGGGGTGCCCGAACAGCGACCCTCCCCAGCTCTAGCCCAACTCCTACTTACCTGCCAGGTGAGATACTATGATCATGAAGGTGCTTCTCCCAGGGCAAGGCTCACCCATTGCACTCTGGGTGTGCTGCCCCTGCGATTTCCCCAAATGTGGGAAACTTGACTGCATAATTTGTGTTTCCCTTGGTCGGCTCTCGTATAATTCAGATCTCTTTGTCTCAGGTCTCTCTCCAGCCTAGTTTGCTGTCTGTTTCCACTTCTCTTTTCTTCAGCCGCTCCCTTCTATACCCTTGTGCACTATCCTGACTTCTCCTCCCGTCTGCTTACTTTGTGCCTTCCAATGCACAATGCAAACTACAGGTAGTGCTGCAGGGCCCACACCCTTTTACTTGCCTTACAGAGCAGCTCTGGAGCTGTTACAGTGCCCAGCTGCTGCAAGAAATCAGCTTGAATGCTCCAGGGGATGGGGCATGGCCAACATGAGCCCCACACCAAAGGAGGGTGGAGGTGTTTAATGCGAACTAGGGGTCATCCAAGCACCGCAAAAGGCCGCCATGCCCTGCACGCCCCTTTTCTCTTTTCATATGCAGATGAGGGTTGAAGCCAACTTTGACCCACTGCTTGGATGACATCACCGTATGCAAATCCGTCTTCTGCAGAACTTCCCCCAGGAATGCTTGCACTAGTTGTTGCATTTGGTTTGTTGTTTGGGGGTGCTTCAGTATTAGGCAGCCTTCTGCCCTCCCATGTTCATCTGAAAATATGTGTTCTCCCTGCAGTTGTTGTCCCCAGATGAGAGTTCCCTTGTGCTGCCTCAGTTAAATCTCCTTTACTTGACAGAGATGTGCATGAGCAGCGGCCCTCCCCAGCCCTATTCCAAATCATACTTATTTTGCATAGGAGATACCATGGTCATGAAGATTTTTCTCCCAGGGTGAGGTTCATTCATTGCATTTTGGGTATGCTGACCCCTGTGATTTCCCCAAATGTGGGAAACTCAACTGCATTATTTGTGGTAGTGGGGGACTGTGTTTGTGCTTTCCTCTGGTCAGCTCTGGTAAAAGTCAGATTTCTTTGTCTCAGATTTTCCTCTAGCCTTGTTCTTCTTTCGAGAGTTCCCTTGTGCTGCCTTAATTGGATCTCCTTCACTTTACAGGGGGGTACCCTAGCAGCGACCCTCCCCAGCTCTAGCCCAACTCCTACTTACCTGCCAGGTGAGATACTATGATCATGAAGGTGCTTCTCCCAGGGCAAGGCTAACCCATTGCACTCTGGGTGTGCTGCTCCTGCGATTTCCCCAAATGTGGGAAACTTGACTGTATAATTTGTGTTTCCCCTGGTCGGCTCTCGTATAATTCAGATCTCTTTGTCTCAGGTCTCTCTCCAGCCTAGTTTGCTGTCTGTTTCCACTTCTCTTTTCTTGAGCCGCTTACTTCTATGCCCTTGCGCACTATCCTGACTTCTCCTCCTGTCTGCTTACTTTGTGCCTTCCAACGCACAATGCGAACTACAGGTAGTGCTGCAGGGCCCACACCCTTTTACTTGCCTTACAGAGCAGCTCTGGAGCTGTTACAGTGCCCAGCTGCTGCAAGAAATCAGCTTGAATGCTTCAGGGGCTGGGGCATAGCCAACATGAGCCCCACACCAAAGGAGGGTGGAGGTGTTTAATGCAAACTAGGGGTCAGCCAAGCGCCGCAAAAGGCCACCATGCCCTGCACGCCCCTTTTCTCTTTTCATATGCAGACGAGGGTTGAAGCCAACTTTGACCCACTGCTTGGATGACATCACCATATGCAAATCCATCTGCGGCAGGCCTTCCCCCAGGAATGCTTGCACTAGTTGTTGCATTTGGTTTGTTGTTTGGGGGTGCTTCAGTATTAGGCAGTCCTCTGCCCTCCCATGTTCATCTGAAAATATATGTTCTCCCTGCAGTTGTTGTCCCAAGATGAGAGTTCCCTTGTGCTGCCTCAGTTGAATCTCCTTTACTTGACAGAGATGTGCATGAGCAGCGGCCCTCCCCAGCCCTATTCCAAATCATACTTATTTTGCATAGGAGATACCATGGTCATGAAGATTTTTCTCCCAGGGTGAGGTTCATTCATTGCATTTTGGGTATGCTGACCCCTGTGATTTCCCCAAATGTGGGAAACTTGACTGCATTATTTGTGGTAGTGGGAGACTGTGTTTGTGCTTTCCTCTGGTCAGCTCTGGTAAAAGTCAGATTTCTTTGTCTCAGATCTTCCTCTAGCCTTGTTCTTCTTTCGAGAGTTCCCTGGTGCTGCCTCAGTTGGATCTCCTTCACTTCACAGGGGGGAACCCGAGCAGCGACCCTCCCCAGCTCTAGCCCAACTCCTACTTACCTGCCAGGTGAGATACTATGATCATGAAGGTGCTTCTCCCAGGGCAAGGCTCAACCATTGCACTCTGGGTGTGCTGCTCCTGCGATTTCCCCAAATGTGGGAAACGTGACTGCATAATTTGTGTTTCCCCTCGTCGGCTCTCGTATAATTCAGATCTCTTTGTCTCAGGTCTCTCTCCAGCCTAGTTTGCTGTCTGTTTCCACTTCTCTTTTCTTGAGCCGCTCCCTTCTATGCCCTTGCGCACTATCCTGACTTCTCCCATCTGCTTACTTCGTGCCTTCCAACGCACAATGCGAACTACAGGTAGTGCTGCAGGGCCCACACCCTTTTACTTGCCTTACAGAGTAGCTCTGGAGCAGTTACAGTGCCCAGCTGCTGCAAGAAATCAGCTTGAATGCTTCAGGGGCTGGGGCATAGCCAACATGAGCCCCACACCGAAGGAGGGTGGAGGTGTGTAATGCGAACTAGGGGTCATCCAAGCGCTGCAAAAGGCCGCCATGCCCTGCACGCCCCTTTTCTCTTTTCATATGCAGACGAGGGTTGAAGCCAACTTTGACCCACTGCTTGGATGACATCACCATATGCAAATCCATCTGCTGCAGGCCTTCCCCCAGGAATGCTTGCACTAGTTGTTGCATTTGGTTTGTTGTTTGGGGGTGCTTCAGTATTAGGCAGCCTTCTGCCCTCCCATGTTCATCTGAAAATATATGTTCTCCCTGCAGTTGTTGTCCCAAGATGAGAGTTCCCTTGTGCTGCCTCAGTTGAATCTCCTTTACTTGACAGAGATGTGCCTGAGCAGCGGCCCTCCCCAGCCCTATCCCAAATCATACTTATTTTGCATAGGCGATACCATGGTCATGAAGATTGTTCTCCCAAGGTGAGGTTCATTCATTGCATTCTGGGTATGCTGACCCCTGTGATTTCCCCAAATTTGGGAAACTCGACAGCATTATTTGTGGTAGTGGGGGACTGTGTTTGTGCTTTCCTCTGGTCAGCTCTGGAAAAAGTCAGATTTCTTTGTCTCAGATCTTCCTCTAGCCTTGTTCTTCTTTCGAGAGTTCCCTTGTGCTACCTCAGTTGGATCTCTTTCACTTGACAGGGGGGTGCCCGAACAGCGACCCTCCCCAGCTCTAGCCCAACTCCTACTTACCTGCCAGGTGAGATACTATGATTATGAAGGTGCTTCTCCCAGGGCAAGGCTCACCCATTGCACTCTGGGTGTGCTGCCCCTGCGATTTCCCTAAATGTGGGAAACTTGACTGCATAATTTGTGTTTCCCCTGGTCGGCTCTCGTATAATTCAGATCTCTTTGTCTCAGGTCTCTCTCCAGCCTAGTTTGCTGTCTGTTTCCACTTCTCTTTTCTTGAGCCGCTCCCTTCTATGCCCTTGCGCACTATCCTGACTTCTCCTCCTGTCTGCTTACTTTGTGCCTTCCAACGCACAATGCGATCTACAGGTAGTGCTGCAGGGCCCAGACCCTTTTACTTGCCTTACAGAGCAGCTCTGGAGCTGTTACAGTGCCCAGCTGCTGCAAGAAATCAGCTTGAATGCTTCAGGGGCTGGGGCATAGCCAACATGAGCCCCACACCAAAGGAGGGTGGAGGTGTTTAATGCAAACTAGGGGTCAGCCAAGCGCCGCAAAAGGCCACCATGCCCTGCACGCCCCTTTTCTCTTTTCATATGCAGACGAGGGTTGAAGCCAACTTTGACCCACTGCTTGGATGACATCACCATATGCAAATCCCTCTGCGGCAGGCCTTCCCCCAGGAATGCTTGCACTAGTTGTTGCATTTGGTTTGTTGTTTGGGGGTGCTTCAGTATTAGGCAGCCGTCTGCCCTCCCATGTTCATCTGAAAATATGTGTTCTCCCTGCAGTTGTTGTCCCTAGATGAGAGTTCCCTTGTGCTGCCTCAGTTGAATCTCCTTAACTTGACAGAGATGTGCCTGAGCAGCGGCCCTCCCCAGCTCTATCCCAAATCATACTTATTTTGCATAGGAGATACCATGGTCATGAAGATTATTCTCCCAGGGTGAGGTTCATTCATTGCATTCTGGGTATGCTGACCCCTGTGATTTCCCCAAATGTGGGAAACTCGACTGCTTTATTTGTGGTAGTGGGTGACTGTGTTTGTGTTTTCCTCTGGTCAGCTCTGGTAAAAGTCAGATTTCTTTGTTTCAGAGCCTTGTTCTTCTTTTGAGAGTTCCCTTGTGCTGCCTCAGTTGGATCTCCTTCACTTGACAGGGGGGTGCCCGAGCAGAGACCCTCCCCAGCTCTAGCCCAACTCCTACTTACCTGCCAGGTGAGATACTATGATCATGAAGGTGCTTCTCCCAGGGCAAGGCTCACCCATTGCACTCTGGGTGTGCTGCCCCTGCGATTTCCCCAAATGTGGGAAACTTGACTGCATAATTTGTGTTTCCCCTGGTCGGCTCTCGTATAATTCAGATCTCTTTGTCTCAGGTCTCTCTCCAGCCTAGTTTGCTGTCTGTTTCCACTTCTCTTTTCTTCAGCCGCTCCCTTCTATACCCTTGTGCACTATCCTGACTTCTCCTCCCGTCTGCTTACTTTGTGCCTTCCAATGCACAATGCAAACTACAGGTAGTGCTGCAGGGCCCACACCCTTTTACTTGCCTTACAGAGCAGCTCTGGAGCTGTTACAGTGCCCAGCTGCTGCAAGAAATCTGCTTGAATGCTTCAGGGGATGGGGCATGGCCAACATGAGCCCCACACCAAAGGAGGGTGGAGGTGTTTAATGCGAACTAGGGGTCATCCAAGCACCGCAAAAGGCCGCCATGCCCTGCACGCCCCTTTTCTCTTTTCATATGCAGATGAGGGTTGAAGCCAACTTTGACCCACTGCTTGTATGACATCACCGTATGCAAATCCGTCTTCTGCAGAACTTCCCCCAGGAATGCTTGCACTAGTTGTTGCATTTGGTTTGTTGTTTGGGGGTGCTTCAGTATTAGGCAGCCTTCTGCCCTCCCATGTTCATCTGAAAATATGTGTTCTCCCTGCAGTTGTTGTCCCCAGATGAGAGTTCCCTTGTGCTGCCTCAGTTGAATCTCCTTTACTTGACAGAGATGTGCATGAGCAGCGGCCCTCCCCAGCCCTATTCCAAATCATACTTATTTTGCATAGGAGATACCATGGTCATGAAGATTGTTCTCCCAGGGTGAGGTTCATTCATTGCATTTTGGGTATGCTGACCCCTGTGATTTCCCCAAATGTGGGAAACTCAACTGCATTATTTGTGGTAGTGGGGGACTGTGTTTGTGCTTTCCTCTGGTCAGCTCTGGTAAAAGTCAGATTTCTTTGTCTCAGATTTTCCTCTTGCCTTGTTCTTCTTTCGAGAGTTCCCTTGTGCTGCCTCAGTTGGATCTCCTTCACTTGACAGGGGGGTACCCGAGCAGCGACCCTCCCCAGCTCTAGCCCAACTCCTACTTACCTGCCAGGTGAGATACTATGATCATGAAGGTGCTTCTCCCAGGGCAAGGCTCACCCATTGCACTCTGGGTGTGCTGCTCCTGCGATTTCCCCAAATGTGGGAAACTTGACTGCATAATTTGTGTTTCCCCTGGTCGGCTCTCGTATAATTCAGATCTCTTTGTCTCAGGTCTCTCTCCAGCCTAGTTTGCTGTCTGTTTCCACTTCTCTTTTCTTCAGCCGCTCCCTTCTATACCCTTGTGCACTATCCTGACTTCTCCTCCCGTCTGCTTACTTTGTGCCTTCCAATGCACAATGCAAACTACAGGTAGTGCTGCAGGGCCCACACCCTTTTACTTGCCTTACAGAGCAGCTCTGGAGCTGTTAAAGTGCCCAGCTGCTGCAAGAAATCAGCTTGAATGCTTCAGGGGCTGGGGCATAGCCAACATGAGCCCCACACCGAAGGAGGGTGGAGGTGTTTAATGCAAACTAGGGGTCGGTCAAGCGCCGCAAAAGGCCACCATGCCCTGCACGCCCCTTTTCTGTTTTCATATGCAGACGAGGGTTGAAGCCAACTTTGACCCACTGCTTGGATGACATCACCATATGCAAATCCATCTGCGGCAGGCCTTCCCCCAGGAATGCTTGCACTAGTTGTTGCATTTGGTTTGTTGTTTGGGGGTGCTTCAGTATTAGTCAGCCTTCTGCTCCACCCTCCTTTGGTGTGGGGCTCATGTTGGCCATGTCCCATCCCCTGAAGCATTCAAGCAGATTTCTTGCAGCAGCTGGGCACTGTAACAGCTCCAGAGCTGCTCTGTAAGGCAAGTAAAAGGGTGTGGGCCCTGCAGCACTACCTGTAGTTTGCATTGTGCATTGGAAGGCACAAAGTAAGCAGACGGGAGGAGAAGTCAGGATAGTGCACAAGGGTATAGAAGGGAGCGGCTGAAGAAAAGAGAAGTGGAAACAGACAGCAAACTAGGCTGGAGAGAGATCTGAGACAAAGAGATCTGAATTATACGAGAGCCGACCAGGGGAAACACAAATTATGCAGTCAAGTTTCCCACATTTGGGGAAATCGCAGGGGCTGCACACCCAGAGTGCAATGGGTGAGCCTTGCCCTGGGAGAAGCACCTTCATGATCATAGTATCTCACCTGGCAGGTAAGTAGGAGTTGGGCTAGAGCTGGGGAGGGTCGCTGCTCGGGCACCCCCCTGTTAAGTGAAGGAGATCCAACTGAGGCAGCACAAGGGAACTCTCAAAAGAAGAACAAGGCTAGAGGAAGATCTGAAACAAAGAAATCTGACTTTTACCAGAGCTGACCAGAAGAAAACACAAACACAGTCCCCCACTACCACAAATAAAGCAGTCGAGTTTCCCACATTTGGGGAAATCACAGGGGTCAGCATACCCAAAATGCAATGAATGAACCTCACCTCGACTGCTTTATTTGTGGTAGTGGGGGACTGTGTTTGTGTTTTCTTCTGGTCAGCTCTGGTAAAAGTCAGATTTCTTTGTTTCAGATCTTCCTCTAGCCTTGTTCTTCTTTTGAGAGTTCCCTTGTGCTGCCTCAGTTGGATCTCCTTCACTTAACAGGGGGGTGCCCGAGCAGCGACCCTCCCCAGCTCTAGCCCAACTCATACTTACCTGCCAGGTGAGATACTATGATCATGAAGGTGCTTCTCCCAGGGCAAGGCTCACCCATTGCACTCTGGGTGTGCTGCCCCTGCGATTTCCCCAAATGTGGGAAACTTGACTGCATAATTTGTGTTTCCCCTGGTCGGCTATCGTATAATTCAGATCTCTTTGTCTCAGATCTCTCTCCAGCCTAGTTTGCTGTCTGTTTCCACTTCTCTTTTCTTCAGCCGCTCCCTTCTATACCCTTGTGCACTATCCTGACTTCTCCTCCCGTCTGCTTACTTTGTGCCTTCCAATGCACAATGCAAACTACAGGTAGTGCTGCAGGGCCCACACCCTTTTACTTGCTTTACAGAGCAGCTCTGGAGCTGTTACAGTGCCCAGCTGCTGCAAGAAATCAGCTTGAATGCTTCAGGGGCTGGGGCATAGCCAACATGAGCCCCACACCGAAGGAGGGTGGAGGTGTTTAATGCGAACTAGGGGTCATCCAAGCGCCGCAAAAGGCAGCCATGCCCTGCACACCCCTTTTTTATTTTCATATGCAGACGAGGGTTGAAGCCAACTTTGACCCACTGCTTGGATGACATCACCATATGCAAATCCGTCTGCTGCAGGCCTTCCCCCAGGAATGCTTGCACTAGTAGTTGCATTTGGTTTGTTGTTTGGGGGTGCTTCAGTATTAGGCAGCCTTCTGCCCTCCCATGTTCATCTGAAAATATGTGTTCTCCCTGCAGTTGTTGTCCCCAGATGAGAGTTCCCTTGTGCTGCCTCAGTTGAATCTCCTTTACTTGACAGAGATGTGCCTGAGCAGCGGCCCTCCCCAGCCCTATCCCAAATCATACTTATTTTGCATAGGAGATACCATGGTCATGAAGATTGTTCTCCCAGGGTGAGGTTCATTCATTGCACTCTGGGTATGCTGACCCCTGTGATTTCCCCAAATGTGGGAAACTCGACTGCATTATTTGTGGTAGTGGGGGACTGTGTTTGTGCTTTCCTCTGGTCAGCTCTGGTAAAAGTCAGATTTCTTTGTCTCAGATCTTCCTCTAGCCTTGTTCTTCTTTCGAGAGTTCCCTTGTGCTGCCTCAGTTGGATCTCCTTCACTTGACAGGGGGTGCCCGAGCAGCAATCCTCCACAGCTCTAGCCCAACTCCTACTTACCTGCCAGGTGAGATACTATGATCTTCACTGTTAGGGCAATCAGGATGTGGAATTCCCTGCCAGGGAAGGTGGTAATGGCGGACTCTGTAATTGGATTTAAAAAAGGAATGGATACATTTCTGAATGAAAAAGCTATCCAAGGTTATAATACTTAAAATATCAACATGGTTAATCCGGGGGTAACATGAGTTATAGTAGCTAACTAGTCATAAAACATTATTCAGCAAGTATGTAGAATCATCACAACTTAAAACAGGTTGAACACGATGGGCAATTTGCCTCTATTCAACCTCAAAAACTATGTTACCATATGTTACTATATTACTATGTTACTGTAGTATACAGAACACCACAATGTAATGAGCAGTGATAGTGAGCACTGATGAGGATACTAGAACTGACACTGAGCAGCAAGATGCAGCACTGGACTATTAGTAATGTACTGTAGTATGCTGAGCACCACAATGCAGCACAAGACAATGAGCAGTGATACTGAGCACTGATGAGGATACTACTGAGAACTGACACTGAGCAGGAGAGACACACTACTAGTATTACTGAGCAGCAATAAGTAACCACTGATACTGAGCACTGATATTGAGATTTCCACTGAGAGAACATAGCCACGTCCTCTCCGCTCTCTCTTCAATGCACGAGTAAAAATGGCGGCAACGCGCAGCTCTTTATATGGAATCCGAATCTCGCGAGAATCCGACAGCGGGATGATGACATTTTCCCTTGTTCAGGTTTTCCGAGTCAGGCAGGAACAACCGAGCCTGCCTCGGACCAGTGTAAACCACGTGGAGTTCGTCGGGAATTCGGTTCTCGGAGAACCGAACCCGCTCCTCTATATATACTATATTACTATGTTACTGTAGTATACAGAACACCACAATGCAATGAGCAGTGATAGTGAGCACTGATGAGGATACTAGAACTGACACTGAGCAGCAAGATGCAGCACTGGACTATTAGTAATGTACTGTAGTATGCTGAGCACCACAATGCAGCACAAGACAATGAGCAGTGATACTGAGCACTGATGAGGATACTACTGAGAACTGACACTGAGCAGGAGAGACACACTACTAGTATTACTGAGCAGCAATAAGTAACCACTGATACTGAGCACTGATATTGAGATTTCCACTGAGAGAACATAGCCACGTCCTCTCCGCTCTCTCTTCAATGCACGAGTAAAAATGGCAGCAACGCGCAGCTCTTTATATGGAATCCGAATCTCACGAGAATCTGACAGCGGGATGATGACATTTTCCCTTGTTCAGGTTTTCCGAGTCAGGCAGGAACAACCGAGCCTGCCTCGGACCAATGTAAACCACGTGGAGTTCGTGGGGAATTCGGTTCTCGGAGAACCGAACCCACTCCTCTCTACCTTATACCCATCAATTGTTTTTATTTTCAATCTAAGCCCCTGCAGTTTTCTGTAAGCATCTGCTTCGCTATGATGATCAACAAGTCACAAGGGCAAACACTCAGGGCTTGAGGCGTAGATCTTAGGACCAGCTGCTACAAGCATGGCAGAGGTGTCACTATCACTGGTGACACCCAGAGAGGTGGCGAGGGAGATTGTAATGCAGTGCGCGCAGATAAACAGCGCAATGGTAAAAAGGAGGCATGGTTTCATAGGTAGGGGCGTGGCCTGGTGGCCTGAATCTACATTTTGTTGCTCCGGGTGTCCCGGGGGTTGGGGGCTGCACCCGGGGACTAGTGTGTGAGCGGTGCTGGCTCCTGCACAGTGACAGGGCATGGCCACCCAGCATGACGCCTCCCTTCTTGACCATGCTGTAATTGCAGTCGCACTGCAGTTCAGCGTGATCATAAAAAATGGTGTAGGCTCCTGCTGGTGCAGACTGTAGAGAAAAGCTGCTGTGACCACGCCCCCTGTGTCTCCTCCATTGCAGACCCCATTTTGAAGCCTTGCCCCCGGACTAAGAGAAAAGAATGCCCTTGCGCACTATCCTGACTTCTCCTCCCGTCTGCTTAATTTGTGCCTTCCAACGCACAATGCGAACAACAGGTGGTGCTGCAGGGCCCACACACTTTTACTTGCCTTACAGAACAGCTCTGGAGCTGTTACAGTGCCCAGCTGCTGCAAGAAATCAGCTTGAATGCATCAGGGGATGGGGCATGGCCAACATGAGCCCCACACCAAAGGAGGGTGGGGGTGTTTAATGCGAACTAGGGGTCATCCAAGCACTGCAAAAGGCCGCCATGCCCTGCATGCCCCTTTTCTCTTTTCATATGCAGATGAGGGTTCCAGTCAACTTTAGCCCACTGCTTGGATTTACATCACCGTATGCAAATCCGTCTGCTGCAGACCTTCCCCCAGGAGTGCTTGTACTAGTTGTTGCATATGGGCCCTCATTCCGAGTCGTTCGCTCTGTAAATTTCATCGCATCGCAGTGAAATTCTGCTTAGTACGCATGCGCAATATTCGCACTGCGACTGCGCCAAGTAATTTTACAATGAAGAAAGTATTTTTACTCACGGATTTTTCTTCGCTCCGGCGATCGTAATGTGATTGACAGGAAATAGGTGTTACTGGGCGGAAACAGGCCGTTTTATGGGCGTGTGGGAAAAAACGCTACAGTTTCCGGAAAAAACGCAGGAGTGGCCGGAGAAACGGGGGAGTGTCTGGGCGAACTCTGGGAGTGTTTGTGACGTCAAACCAGGAACGACAAGCACTGAACTGATCGCAGATGCAGAGTAAGTCTGAAGCTACTCTGAAACTGCTAAGTAGTTTGTAATCGCAATATTGCGAATACATCGGTCGCAATTTTAAGAAGCTAAGATTCACTCCCAGTAGGCGGCGGCTTAGCGTGTGTAACTCTGCTAAAATCGCCTTGCGAGCGATCAACTCGGAATGAGGGCCATGGTTTGATATTTGATGGTGCTTCAGTATTAGGCAGCCTTCGCCCTCCCATGTTCATCTGAAAAGATGTGGTCTCCCTGCAGTTGTTGTCCCCAGATGAGAGTTCCCTTGTGCTGCCTCAGTTGAATCTCCTTTACTTGACAGAGATGTGCCTGAGCAGCGGCCCTCACCAGCCCTATCCCAAATCATACTTATTTTGCATAGGAGATACCATGGTCATGAAGATTGTTCTCCCAGGGTTAGGTTCATTCATTGCATTCTGGGTATGCTGACCCCTGTGATTTTCCCAAATGTGGGAAACTCGACTGCATTATTTGTGGTAGTGGGGGACTGTGTTTGTGCTTTCCTCTGGTCAGCTCTGGTAAAAGTCAGATTTCTTTGTCTCAGATCTTCCTCTAGCCTTGTTCTTCTTTCGAGAGTTCCCTGGTGCTGCTTCAGTTGGATCTCCTTCACTTCACAGGGGGGAACCCGAGCAGCGACCCTCCCCAGCTCTAGCCCAACTCCTACTTACCTGCCAGGTGAGATACTATGATCATGAAGGTGCTTCTCCCAGGGCAAGGCTCAACCATTGCACTCTGGGTGTGCTGCTCCTGCGATTTCCCCAAATGTGGGAAACTTGACTGCATAATTTGTGTTTCCCCTCGTCGGCTCTCGTATAATTCAGATCTCTTTGTCTCAGGTCTCTCTCCAGCCTAGTTTGCTGTCTGTTTCCACTTCTCTTTTCTTGAGCCGCTCCCTTCTATGCCCTTGCGCACTATCCTGACTTCTCCCGTCTGCTTACTTCGTGCCTTCCAACGCACAATGCGAACTACAGGTAGTGCTGCAGGGCCCACACCCTTTTACTTGCCTTACAGAGTAGCTCTGGAGCAGTTACAGTGCCCAGCTGCTGCAAGAAATCAGCTTTAATGCTTCAGGGGCTGGGGCATAGCCAACATGAGCCCCACACCGAAGGAGGGAGGAGGTGTGTAATGCAAACTAGGGGTCATCCAAGCGCTGCAAAAGGCCGCCATGCCCTGCACGCCCCTTTTCTCTTTTCATATGCAGACGAGGGTTGAAGCCAACTTTGACCCACTGCTTGGATGACATCACCATATGCAAATCCATCTGCTGCAGGCCTTCCCCCAGGAATGCTTGCACTAGTTGTTGCATTTGGTTTGTTGTTTGGGGGTGCTTCAGTATTAGGCAGCCTTCTGCCCTCACATGTTCATCTGAAAATATGTGTTCTCCCTGCAGTTGTTGTCCCCAGATGAGAGTTCCCTTGTGCTGCCTCAGTTGAATCTCCTTTACTTGACAGAGATGTGCCTGAGCAGCGGCCCTCCCCAGCCCTATCCCAAATCATACTTATTTTGCATAGGCGATACCATGGTCATGAAGATTGTTCTCCCAGGGTGAGGTTCATTCATTGCATTCTGGGTATGCTGACCCCTGTGATTTCCCCAAATGTGGGAAACTCGACTGCATTATTTGTGGTAGTGGGGGACTGTGTTTGTGCTTTCCTCTGGCCAGCTCTGGAAAAAGTCAGATTTCTTTGTCTCAGATCTTCCTCTAGCCTTGTTCTTCTTTCGAGAGTTCCCTTGTGCTGCCTCAGTTGGATCTCTTTCACTTGACAGGGGGGTGCCCGAACAGCGACCCTCCCCAGCTCTAGCCCAACTCCTACTTACCTGCCAGGTGAGATACTATGATCATGAAGGTGCTTCTCCCAGGGCAAGGCTCACCCATTGCACTCTGGGTGTGCTGCCCCTGCGATTTCCCCAAATGTGGGAAACTTGACTGCATAATTTGTGTTTCCCTTGGTCGGCTCTCGTATAATTCAGATCTCTTTGTCTCAGGTCTCT
Source organism: Pseudophryne corroboree (assembly GCF_028390025.1). Classification (NCBI taxonomy): domain Eukaryota; kingdom Metazoa; phylum Chordata; class Amphibia; order Anura; family Myobatrachidae; genus Pseudophryne; species Pseudophryne corroboree. The sequence goes on along the minus strand of NW_026967852.1, from coordinate 30,004 downwards.
CTCCAGCCTAGTTTGCTGTCTGTTTCCACTTCTCTTTTCTTCAGCCGCTCCCTTCTATACCCTTGTGCACTATCCTGACTTCTCCTCCCGTCTGCTTACTTTGTGCCTTCCAATGCACAATGCAAACTACAGGTAGTGCTGCAGGGCCCACACCCTTTTACTTGCCTTACAGAGCAGCTCTGGAGCTGTTACAGTGCCCAGCTGCTGCAAGAAATCAGCTTGAATGCTCCAGGGGATGGGGTATGGCCAACATGAGCCCCACACCAAAGGAGGGTGGAGGTGTTTAATGCGAACTAGGGGTCATCCAAGCACCGCAAAAGGCCGCCATGCCCTGCACGCCCCTTTTCTCTTTTCATATGCAGATGAGGGTTGAAGCCAACTTTGACCCACTGCTTGGATGACATCACCGTATGCAAATCCGTCTTCTGCAGAACTTCCCCCAGGAATGCTTGCACTAGTTGTTGCATTTGGTTTGTTGTTTGGGGGTGCTTCAGTATTAGGCAGCCTTCTGCCCTCCCATGTTCATCTGAAAATATGTGTTCTCCCTGCAGTTGTTGTCCCCAGATGAGAGTTCCCTTGTGCTGCCTCAGTTAAATCTCCTTTACTTGACAGAGATGTGCATGAGCAGCGGCCCTCCCCAGCCCTATTCCAAATCATACTTATTTTGCATAGGAGATACCATGGTCATGAAGATTTTTCTCCCAGGGTGAGGTTCATTCATTGCATTTTGGGTATGCTGACCCCTGTGATTTCCCCAAATGTGGGAAACTCAACTGCATTATTTGTGGTAGTGGGGGACTGTGTTTGTGCTTTCCTCTGGTCAGCTCTGGTAAAAGTCAGATTTCTTTGTCTCAGATTTTCCTCTAGCCTTGTTCTTCTTTCGAGAGTTCCCTTGTGCTGCCTTAATTGGATCTCCTTCACTTTACAGGGGGGTACCCTAGCAGCGACCCTCCCCAGCTCTAGCCCAACTCCTACTTACCTGCCAGGTGAGATACTATGATCATGAAGGTGCTTCTCCCAGGGCAAGGCTAACCCATTGCACTCTGGGTGTGCTGCTCCTGCGATTTCCCCAAATGTGGGAAACTTGACTGTATAATTTGTGTTTCCCCTGGTCGGCTCTCGTATAATTCAGATCTCTTTGTCTCAGGTCTCTCTCCAGCCTAGTTTGCTGTCTGTTTCCACTTCTCTTTTCTTGAGCCGCTTACTTCTATGCCCTTGCGCACTATCCTGACTTCTCCTCCTGTCTGCTTACTTTGTGCCTTCCAACGCACAATGCGAACTACAGGTAGTGCTGCAGGGCCCACACCCTTTTACTTGCCTTACAGAGCAGCTCTGGAGCTGTTACAGTGCCCAGCTGCTGCAAGAAATCAGCTTGAATGCTTCAGGGGCTGGGGCATAGCCAACATGAGCCCCACACCAAAGGAGGGTGGAGGTGTTTAATGCAAACTAGGGGTCAGCCAAGCGCCGCAAAAGGCCACCATGCCCTGCACGCCCCTTTTCTCTTTTCATATGCAGACGAGGGTTGAAGCCAACTTTGACCCACTGCTTGGATGACATCACCATATGCAAATCCATCTGCGGCAGGCCTTCCCCCAGGAATGCTTGCACTAGTTGTTGCATTTGGTTTGTTGTTTGGGGGTGCTTCAGTATTAGGCAGTCCTCTGCCCTCCCATGTTCATCTGAAAATATATGTTCTCCCTGCAGTTGTTGTCCCAAGATGAGAGTTCCCTTGTGCTGCCTCAGTTGAATCTCCTTTACTTGACAGAGATGTGCATGAGCAGCGGCCCTCCCCAGCCCTATTCCAAATCATACTTATTTTGCATAGGAGATACCATGGTCATGAAGATTTTTCTCCCAGGGTGAGGTTCATTCATTGCATTTTGGGTATGCTGACCCCTGTGATTTCCCCAAATGTGGGAAACTTGACTGCATTATTTGTGGTAGTGGGAGACTGTGTTTGTGCTTTCCTCTGGTCAGCTCTGGTAAAAGTCAGATTTCTTTGTCTCAGATCTTCCTCTAGCCTTGTTCTTCTTTCGAGAGTTCCCTGGTGCTGCCTCAGTTGGATCTCCTTCACTTCACAGGGGGGAACCCGAGCAGCGACCCTCCCCAGCTCTAGCCCAACTCCTACTTACCTGCCAGGTGAGATACTATGATCATGAAGGTGCTTCTCCCAGGGCAAGGCTCAACCATTGCACTCTGGGTGTGCTGCTCCTGCGATTTCCCCAAATGTGGGAAACGTGACTGCATAATTTGTGTTTCCCCTCGTCGGCTCTCGTATAATTCAGATCTCTTTGTCTCAGGTCTCTCTCCAGCCTAGTTTGCTGTCTGTTTCCACTTCTCTTTTCTTGAGCCGCTCCCTTCTATGCCCTTGCGCACTATCCTGACTTCTCCCGTCTGCTTACTTCGTGCCTTCCAACGCACAATGCGAACTACAGGTAGTGCTGCAGGGCCCACACCCTTTTACTTGCCTTACAGAGTAGCTCTGGAGCAGTTACAGTGCCCAGCTGCTGCAAGAAATCAGCTTGAATGCTTCAGGGGCTGGGGCATAGCCAACATGAGCCCCACACCGAAGGAGGGTGGAGGTGTGTAATGCGAACTAGGGGTCATCCAAGCGCTGCAAAAGGCCGCCATGCCCTGCACGCCCCTTTTCTCTTTTCATATGCAGACGAGGGTTGAAGCCAACTTTGACCCACTGCTTGGATGACATCACCATATGCAAATCCATCTGCTGCAGGCCTTCCCCCAGGAATGCTTGCACTAGTTGTTGCATTTGGTTTGTTGTTTGGGGGTGCTTCAGTATTAGGCAGCCTTCTGCCCTCCCATGTTCATCTGAAAATATATGTTCTCCCTGCAGTTGTTGTCCCAAGATGAGAGTTCCCTTGTGCTGCCTCAGTTGAATCTCCTTTACTTGACAGAGATGTGCCTGAGCAGCGGCCCTCCCCAGCCCTATCCCAAATCATACTTATTTTGCATAGGCGATACCATGGTCATGAAGATTGTTCTCCCAAGGTGAGGTTCATTCATTGCATTCTGGGTATGCTGACCCCTGTGATTTCCCCAAATTTGGGAAACTCGACAGCATTATTTGTGGTAGTGGGGGACTGTGTTTGTGCTTTCCTCTGGTCAGCTCTGGAAAAAGTCAGATTTCTTTGTCTCAGATCTTCCTCTAGCCTTGTTCTTCTTTCGAGAGTTCCCTTGTGCTACCTCAGTTGGATCTCTTTCACTTGACAGGGGGGTGCCCGAACAGCGACCCTCCCCAGCTCTAGCCCAACTCCTACTTACCTGCCAGGTGAGATACTATGATTATGAAGGTGCTTCTCCCAGGGCAAGGCTCACCCATTGCACTCTGGGTGTGCTGCCCCTGCGATTTCCCTAAATGTGGGAAACTTGACTGCATAATTTGTGTTTCCCCTGGTCGGCTCTCGTATAATTCAGATCTCTTTGTCTCAGGTCTCTCTCCAGCCTAGTTTGCTGTCTGTTTCCACTTCTCTTTTCTTGAGCCGCTCCCTTCTATGCCCTTGCGCACTATCCTGACTTCTCCTCCTGTCTGCTTACTTTGTGCCTTCCAACGCACAATGCGATCTACAGGTAGTGCTGCAGGGCCCAGACCCTTTTACTTGCCTTACAGAGCAGCTCTGGAGCTGTTACAGTGCCCAGCTGCTGCAAGAAATCAGCTTGAATGCTTCAGGGGCTGGGGCATAGCCAACATGAGCCCCACACCAAAGGAGGGTGGAGGTGTTTAATGCAAACTAGGGGTCAGCCAAGCGCCGCAAAAGGCCACCATGCCCTGCACGCCCCTTTTCTCTTTTCATATGCAGACGAGGGTTGAAGCCAACTTTGACCCACTGCTTGGATGACATCACCATATGCAAATCCCTCTGCGGCAGGCCTTCCCCCAGGAATGCTTGCACTAGTTGTTGCATTTGGTTTGTTGTTTGGGGGTGCTTCAGTATTAGGCAGCCGTCTGCCCTCCCATGTTCATCTGAAAATATGTGTTCTCCCTGCAGTTGTTGTCCCTAGATGAGAGTTCCCTTGTGCTGCCTCAGTTGAATCTCCTTAACTTGACAGAGATGTGCCTGAGCAGCGGCCCTCCCCAGCTCTATCCCAAATCATACTTATTTTGCATAGGAGATACCATGGTCATGAAGATTATTCTCCCAGGGTGAGGTTCATTCATTGCATTCTGGGTATGCTGACCCCTGTGATTTCCCCAAATGTGGGAAACTCGACTGCTTTATTTGTGGTAGTGGGGGACTGTGTTTGTGTTTTCCTCTGGTCAGCTCTGGTAAAAGTCAGATTTCTTTGTTTCAGAGCCTTGTTCTTCTTTTGAGAGTTCCCTTGTGCTGCCTCAGTTGGATCTCCTTCACTTGACAGGGGGGTGCCCGAGCAGAGACCCTCCCCAGCTCTAGCCCAACTCCTACTTACCTGCCAGGTGAGATACTATGATCATGAAGGTGCTTCTCCCAGGGCAAGGCTCACCCATTGCACTCTGGGTGTGCTGCCCCTGCGATTTCCCCAAATGTGGGAAACTTGACTGCATAATTTGTGTTTCCCCTGGTCGGCTCTCGTATAATTCAGATCTCTTTGTCTCAGGTCTCTCTCCAGCCTAGTTTGCTGTCTGTTTCCACTTCTCTTTTCTTCAGCCGCTCCCTTCTATACCCTTGTGCACTATCCTGACTTCTCCTCCCGTCTGCTTACTTTGTGCCTTCCAATGCACAATGCAAACTACAGGTAGTGCTGCAGGGCCCACACCCTTTTACTTGCCTTACAGAGCAGCTCTGGAGCTGTTACAGTGCCCAGCTGCTGCAAGAAATCTGCTTGAATGCTTCAGGGGATGGGGCATGGCCAACATGAGCCCCACACCAAAGGAGGGTGGAGGTGTTTAATGCGAACTAGGGGTCATCCAAGCACCGCAAAAGGCCGCCATGCCCTGCACGCCCCTTTTCTCTTTTCATATGCAGATGAGGGTTGAAGCCAACTTTGACCCACTGCTTGTATGACATCACCGTATGCAAATCCGTCTTCTGCAGAACTTCCCCCAGGAATGCTTGCACTAGTTGTTGCATTTGGTTTGTTGTTTGGGGGTGCTTCAGTATTAGGCAGCCTTCTGCCCTCCCATGTTCATCTGAAAATATGTGTTCTCCCTGCAGTTGTTGTCCCCAGATGAGAGTTCCCTTGTGCTGCCTCAGTTGAATATCCTTTACTTGACAGAGATGTGCATGAGCAGCGGCCCTCCCCAGCCCTATTCCAAATCATACTTATTTTGCATAGGAGATACCATGGTCATGAAGATTGTTCTCCCAGGGTGAGGTTCATTCATTGCATTTTGGGTATGCTGACCCCTGTGATTTCCCCAAATGTGGGAAACTCAACTGCATTATTTGTGGTAGTGGGGGACTGTGTTTGTGCTTTCCTCTGGTCAGCTCTGGTAAAAGTCAGATTTCTTTGTCTCAGATTTTCCTCTTGCCTTGTTCTTCTTTCGAGAGTTCCCTTGTGCTGCCTCAGTTGGATCTCCTTCACTTGACAGGGGGGTACCCGAGCAGCGACCCTCCCCAGCTCTAGCCCAACTCCTACTTACCTGCCAGGTGAGATACTATGATCATGAAGGTGCTTCTCCCAGGGCAAGGCTCACCCATTGCACTCTGGGTGTGCTGCTCCTGCGATTTCCCCAAATGTGGGAAACTTGACTGCATAATTTGTGTTTCCCCTGGTCGGCTCTCGTATAATTCAGATCTCTTTGTCTCAGGTCTCTCTCCAGCCTAGTTTGCTGTCTGTTTCCACTTCTCTTTTCTTCAGCCGCTCCCTTCTATACCCTTGTGCACTATCCTGACTTCTCCTCCCGTCTGCTTACTTTGTGCCTTCCAATGCACAATGCAAACTACAGGTAGTGCTGCAGGGCCCACACCCTTTTACTTGCCTTACAGAGCAGCTCTGGAGCTGTTAAAGTGCCCAGCTGCTGCAAGAAATCAGCTTGAATGCTTCAGGGGCTGGGGCATAGCCAACATGAGCCCCACACCGAAGGAGGGTGGAGGTGTTTAATGCAAACTAGGGGTCGGTCAAGCGCCGCAAAAGGCCACCATGCCCTGCACGCCCCTTTTCTGTTTTCATATGCAGACGAGGGTTGAAGCCAACTTTGACCCACTGCTTGGATGACATCACCATATGCAAATCCATCTGCGGCAGGCCTTCCCCCAGGAATGCTTGCACTAGTTGTTGCATTTGGTTTGTTGTTTGGGGGTGCTTCAGTATTAGTCAGCCTTCTGCTCCACCCTCCTTTGGTGTGGGGCTCATGTTGGCCATGTCCCATCCCCTGAAGCATTCAAGCAGATTTCTTGCAGCAGCTGGGCACTGTAACAGCTCCAGAGCTGCTCTGTAAGGCAAGTAAAAGGGTGTGGGCCCTGCAGCACTACCTGTAGTTTGCATTGTGCATTGGAAGGCACAAAGTAAGCAGACGGGAGGAGAAGTCAGGATAGTGCACAAGGGTATAGAAGGGAGCGGCTGAAGAAAAGAGAAGTGGAAACAGACAGCAAACTAGGCTGGAGAGAGATCTGAGACAAAGAGATCTGAATTATACGAGAGCCGACCAGGGGAAACACAAATTATGCAGTCAAGTTTCCCACATTTGGGGAAATCGCAGGGGCTGCACACCCAGAGTGCAATGGGTGAGCCTTGCCCTGGGAGAAGCACCTTCATGATCATAGTATCTCACCTGGCAGGTAAGTAGGAGTTGGGCTAGAGCTGGGGAGGGTCGCTGCTCGGGCACCCCCCTGTTAAGTGAAGGAGATCCAACTGAGGCAGCACAAGGGAACTCTCAAAAGAAGAACAAGGCTAGAGGAAGATCTGAAACAAAGAAATCTGACTTTTACCAGAGCTGACCAGAAGAAAACACAAACACAGTCCCCCACTACCACAAATAAAGCAGTCGAGTTTCCCACATTTGGGGAAATCACAGGGGTCAGCATACCCAAAATGCAATGAATGAACCTCACCTCGACTGCTTTATTTGTGGTAGTGGGGGACTGTGTTTGTGTTTTCTTCTGGTCAGCTCTGGTAAAAGTCAGATTTCTTTGTTTCAGATCTTCCTCTAGCCTTGTTCTTCTTTTGAGAGTTCCCTTGTGCTGCCTCAGTTGGATCTCCTTCACTTAACAGGGGGGTGCCCGAGCAGCGACCCTCCCCAGCTCTAGCCCAACTCATACTTACCTGCCAGGTGAGATACTATGATCATGAAGGTGCTTCTCCCAGGGCAAGGCTCACCCATTGCACTCTGGGTGTGCTGCCCCTGCGATTTCCCCAAATGTGGGAAACTTGACTGCATAATTTGTGTTTCCCCTGGTCGGCTATCGTATAATTCAGATCTCTTTGTCTCAGATCTCTCTCCAGCCTAGTTTGCTGTCTGTTTCCACTTCTCTTTTCTTCAGCCGCTCCCTTCTATACCCTTGTGCACTATCCTGACTTCTCCTCCCGTCTGCTTACTTTGTGCCTTCCAATGCACAATGCAAACTACAGGTAGTGCTGCAGGGCCCACACCCTTTTACTTGCCTTACAGAGCAGCTCTTGAGCTGTTACAGTGCCCAGCTGCTGCAAGAAATCTGCTTGAAAGCTTCAGGGGATGGGGCATGGCCAACATGAGCCCCACACCAAAGCAGGGTGCAGCAGAAGGCTGCCTAATACTGAAGCACCCCCAAACAACAAACCAAATGCAACAACTAGTGCAAGCATTCCTGGGGGAAGGCCTGCCGCAGATGGATTTGCATATGGTGATGTCATCCAAGCAGTGGGTCAAAGTTGGCTTCAACCCTCATCTGCATATGAAAACAGAAAAGGGGCGTGCAGGGCATGGTGGCCTTTTGCGGCGCTTGACTGACCCCTAGTTTGCATTAAACACCTCCACCCTCCTTCGGTGTGGGGCTGATGTTGGCTATGCCCCAGCCCCTGAAGCATTCAAGCTGATTTCTTGCAGCAGCTGGGCACTGTAACAGCTCCAGAGCTGCTCTGTAAGGCAAGTAAAAGGGTGTGGGCCCTGCAGCACTACCTGTAGTTTGCATTGTGCATTGGAAGGCACAAAGTAAGCAGACGGGAGGAGAAGTCAGGATAGTGCACAAGGGTATAGAAGGGAGCGGCTGAAGAAAAGAGAAGTGGAAACAGACAGCAAACTAGGCTGGAGAGAGACCTGAGACAAAGAGATCTGAATTATACGAGAGCCGACGAGGGGAAACACAAATTATGCAGTCAAGTTTCCCACATTTGGGGAAATCGCAGGAGCAGCACACCCAGAGTACAATGGGTGAGCCTTGCCCTGGGAGAAGCACCTTAATGATCATAGTATCTCACCTGGCAGGTAAGTAGGAGTTGGGCTAGAGCTGGGGAGGGTCGCTGCTCGGGTACCCCCCTGTAAAGTGAAGGAGATCCAACAAAGGCAGCACAAGGGAACTCTCGAAAGAAGAACAAGGCTAGAGGAAAATGTGAGACAAAGAAATCTGACTTTTACTAGAGCTGACCAGAGGAAAGCACAAACACAGTCCCCCACTACCACAAATAATGCAGTTGAGTTTCCCACATTTGGGGAAATCACAGGGGTCAGCATACCCAAAATGCAATGAATGAACCTCACCCTGGGAGAAAAATCTTCATGACCATGGTATCTCCTATGCAAAATAAGTATGATTTGGAATAGGGCTGGGGAGGGCCGCTGCTCATGCACATCTCTGTCAAGTAAAGGAGATTCAACTGAGGCAGCACAAGGGAACTCTCATCTGGGGACAACAACTGCAGGGAGAACATATATTTTCAGATGAACATGGGAGGGCAGAAAGCTGCCTAATACTGAAGCACCCCCAAACAACAAACCAAATGCAACAACTAGTGCAAGCATTCCTGGGGGAAGGCCTGCCGCAGATGGATTTGCATATGGTGATGTCATCCAAGCAGTGGGTCAAAGTTGGCTTCAACCCTCGTCTGCATATGAAAAGAGAAAAGGGGCGTGCAGGGCATGGTGGCCTTTTGCGGCACTTGGCTGACCCCTAGTTTGCATTAAACACCTCCACCCTCCTTTGGTGTGGGGCTCATGTTGGCTATGCCCCAGCCCCTGAAGCATTCAAGCTGATTTCTTGCAGCAGCTGGGCACTGTAACAGCTCCAGAGCTGCTCTGTAAGGCAAGTAAAAGGGTGTGGGCCCTGCAGCACTACCTGTAGTTCGCATTGTGCGTTGGAAGGCACAAAGTAAGCAGACAGGAGGAGAAGTCAGGATAGTGCGCAAGGGCATAGAAGGGAGCGGCTCAAGAAAAGAGAAGTGGAAACAGACAGCAAACTAGGCTGGAGAGAGACCTGAGACAAAGAGATCTGAATTATACGAGAGCCGACCAGGGGAAACACAAATTATGCAGTCAAGTTTCCCACATTTGGGGAAATCGCAGGAGCAGCACACCTAGAGTGCAATGGGTGAGCCTTGCCCTGGGAGAAGCACCTTCATGATCATAGTATCTCACCTGGCAGGTAAGTAGGAGTTGGGCTAGAGCTGGGGAGGATCGCTGCTCGGGTACCCCCCTGTAAACTGAAGGAGATCCAACTGAGGCAGCACAAGGGAACTCTCGAAAGAAGAACAAGGCTAGAGGAAAATCTGAGACAAAGAAATCTGACTTTTACCAGAGCTGACCAGAGGAAAGCACAAACACAGTCCCCCACTACCACAAATAATGCAGTCAAGTTTCCCACATTTGGGGAAATCACAGGGGTCAGCATACCCAAAATGCAATGAATGAACCTCACCCTGGGAGAACAATCTTCATGACCATGGTATCTCCTATGCAAAATAAGTATGATTTGGAATAGGGCTGGGGAGGGCCGCTGCTCATGCACATCTCTGTCAAGTAAAGGAGATTCAACTGAGGCAGCACAAGGGAACTCTCATCTGGGGACAACAACTGCAGGGAGAACACATATTTTCAGATGAACATGGGAGGGCAGAAGGCTGCCTAATACTGAAGCACCCCCAAACAACAAACCAAATGCAACTACTAGTGCAAGCATTCCTGGGGGAAGTTCTGCAGAAGACGGATTTGCATACGGTGATGTCATCCAAGCAGTGGGTCAAAGTTGGCTTCAACCCTCATCTGCATATGAAAAGAGAAAAGGAGCGTGCAGGGCATGGCGGCCTTTTGCGGTGCTTGGATGACCCCTAGTTCGCATTAAACACCTCCACCCTCCTTTGGTGTGGGGCTCATGTTGGCCATGCCCCATCCCCTGAAGCATTCAAGCTGATTTCTTGCAGCAGCTGGGCACTGTAACATCTCCAGAGCTGCTCTGTAAGGCAAGTAAAAGGGTGTGGGCCCTGCAGCACTACCTGTAGTTTGCATTGTGCATTGGAAGGCACAAAGTAAGCAGACGGGAGGAGAAGTCAGGATAGTGCACAAGGGTATAGAAGGGAGCGGCTGAAGAAAAGAGAAGTGGAAACAGACAGCAAACTAGGTTGGAGAGAGACCTGAGACAAAGAGATCTGAATTACACGAGAGCCGACCAGGGGAAACACAAATTATGCAGTCAAGTTTCCCACATTTGGGGAAATCGCAGGGGCAGCACACCCAGAGTGCAATGGGTGAGCCTTGCCCTGGGAGAAGCACCTTCATGATCATAGTATCTCACCTGGCAGGTAAGTAGGAGTTGGGCTAGAGCTGGGGAGGGTCTCTGCTTGGGCACCCCCCTGTCAAGTGAAGGAGATCCAACTGAGGCAGCACAAGGGAACTCTCGAAAGAAGAACAAGGCTAGAGGAAGATCTGAACAAAGAAATCTGACTTTTACCAGAGCTGACCAGAGGAAAACACAAACACAGTCCCCCACTACCACAAATAAAGCAGTCGAGTTTCCCACATTTGGGGAAATCACAGGGGTCAGCATACCCATAATGCAATGAATGAACCTCACCCTGGGAGAATAATCTTCATGACCATGGTATCTCCTATGCAAAATAAGTATGATTTGGGATAGAGCTGGGGAGGGCCGCTGCTCAGGCACATCTCTGTCAAGTAAAGGAGATTCAACTGAGGCAGCACAAGGGAACTCTCATCTGGGGACAACAACTGCAGGGAGAACACATATTTTCAGATGAACATGGGAGGGCAGAAGGCTGCCTAATACTGAAGCACCCCCAAACAACAAACCAAATGCAACAACTAGTGCAAGCATTCCTGGGGGAAGTTCTGCAGAAGACGGATTTGCATACGGTGATGTCATCCAAGCAGTGGGTCAAAGTTGGCTTCAACCCTCATCTGCATATGAAAAGAGAAAAGGGGCGTGCAGGGCATGGCGGCCTTTTGCGGTGCTTGGATGACCCCTAGTTCGCATTAAACACCTCCACCCTCCTTTGGTGTGGGGCTCATGTTGGCCATGCCCCATCCCCTGAAGCATTCAAGCTGATTTCTTGCAGCAGCTGGGCACTGTAACAGCTCCAGAGCTGCTCTGTAAGGCAAGTAAAAGGGTGTTGGCCCTGCAGCACTACCTGTAGTTTGCATTGTGCATTGGAAGGCACAAAGTAAGCAGACGGGAGGAGAAGTCAGGATAGTGCACAAGGGTATAGAAGGGAGCGGCTGAAGAAAAGAGAAGTGGAAACAGACAGCAAACTAGGCTGGAGAGAGACCTGAGACAAAGAGATCTGAATTATACGAGAGCCGACCAGGGGAAACACAAATTATGCAGTCAAGTTTCCCACATTTGGGGAAATCACAGGAGCAGCACACCCAGAGTACAATGGGTGAGCCTTGCCCTGGGAGAAGCACCTTCATGATCATAGTATCTCACCTGGCAGGTAAGTAGGAGTTGGGCTAGAGCTGGGGAGGGTCGCTGCTCGGGTACCCCCCTGTAAAGTGAAGGAGATCCAACTGAGGCAGCACAAGGGAACTCTCGAAAAAAGAACAAGGCTAAAGGAAAATCTGAGACAAAGAAATCTGACTTTTACCAGAGCTGACCAGAGGAAAGCACAAACACAGTCTCCCACTACCACAAATAATGCAGTCAAGTTTCCCACATTTGGGGAAATCACAGGGGTCAGCATACCCAAAATGCAATGAATGAACCTCACCCTGGGAGAAAAATCTTCATGACCATGGTATCTCCTATGCAAAATAAGTATGATTTGGAATAGGGCTGGGGAGGGCCGCTGCTCATGCACATCTCTGTCAAGTAAAGGAGATTCAACTGAGGCAGCACAAGGGAACTCTCATCTTGGGACAACAACTGCAGGGAGAACATATATTTTCAGATGAACATGGGAGGGCAGAAGGCTGCCTAATACTGAAGCACCCCCAAACAACAAACCAAATGCAACAACTAGTGCAAGCATTCCTGGGGGAAGGCCTGCCGCAGATGGATTTGCATATGGTGATGTCATCCAAGCAGTGGGTCAAAGTTGGCTTCAACCCTCGTCTGCATATGAAAAGAGAAAAGGGGCGTGCAGGGCATGGTGGCCTTTTGCGGCGCTTGGCTGACCCCTAGTTTGCATTAAACACCTCCACCCTCCTTTGGTGTGGGGCTCATGTTGGCTATGCCCCAGCCCCTGAAGCATTCAAGCTGATTTCTTGCAGCAGCTGGGCACTGTAACAGCTCCAGAGCTGCTCTGTAAGGCAAGTAAAAGGGTGTGGGCCCTGCAGCACTACCTGTAGTTTGCATTGTGCATTGGAAGGCACAAAGTAAGCAGACGGGAGGAGAAGTCAGGATAGTGCACAAGGGTATAGAAGGGAGCGGCTGAAGAAAAGAGAAGTGGAAACAGACAGCAAACTAGGCTGGAGAGAGACCTGAGACAAAGAGATCTGAATTATACGAGAGCCGACGAGGGGAAACACAAATTATGCAGTCAAGTTTCCCACATTTGGGGAAATCGCAGGAGCAGCACACCCAGAGTGCAATGGTTGAGCCTTGCCCTGGGAGAAGCACCTTCATGATCATAGTATCTCACCTGGCAGGTAAGTAGGAGTTGGGCTAGAGCTGGGGAGGGTCGCTGCTCGGGTTCCCCCCTGTGAAGTGAAGGAGATCCAACTGAGGCAGCACCAGGGAACTCTCGAAAGAAGAACAAGGCTAGAGGAAGATCTGAGACAAAGAAATCTGACTTTTACCAGAGCTGACCAGAGGAAAGCACAAACACAGTCCCCCACTACCACAAATAATGCAGTCGAGTTTCCCACATTTGGGAAAATCACAGGGGTCAGCATACCCAGAATGCAATGAATGAACCTCACCCTGGGAGAACAATCTTCATGACCATGGTATCTCCTATGCAAAATAAGTATGATTTGGGATAGGGCTGGTGAGGGCAGCTGCTCAGGCACATCTCTGTCAAGTAAAGGAGATTCAACTGAGGCAGCACAAGTGAACTCTCATCTGGGGACAACAACTGCAGGGAGACCACATCTTTTCAGATGAACATGGGAGGGCGGAAGGCTGCCTAATACTGAAGCACCATCAAATATCAAACCATATGCAACAACTAGTACAAGCACTCCTGGGGGAAGGTCTGCAGCAGACGGATTTGCATACGGTGATGTTATCCAAGCAGTGGGCCAAAGTTGACTGGAACCCTCATCTGCATATGAAAAGAGAAAAGGGGCATGCAGGGCATGGCGGCCTTTTGCAGTGCTTGGATGACCCCTAGTTCGCATTAAACACCTCCCCCCTCCTTTGGTGTGGGGCTCATGTTGGCCATGCCCCATCCCCTGAAGCATTCAAGCTGATTTCTTGCAGCAGCTGGGCACTGTAACAGCTCCAGAGCTGCTCTGTAAGGCAAGTAAAAGGGTGTTGGCCCTGCAGCACTACCTGTAGTTTGCATTGTGCATTGGAAGGCACAAAGTAAGCAGACGGGAGGAGAAGTCAGGATAGTGCACAAGGGTATAGAAGGGAGCGGCTGAAGAAAAGAGAAGTGGAAACAGACAGCAAACTAGGCTGGAGAGAGACCTGAGACAAATAGATCTGAATTATACGAGAGCCGACCAGGGGAAACACAAATTATGCAGTCAAGTTTCCCACATTTGGGGAAATCGCAGGGGCAGCACACCCAGAGTGCAATGGGTGAGCCTTGCCCTGGGAGAAGCACCTTCATGATCATAGTATCTCACCTGGCAGGTAAGTAGGAGTTGGGCTAGAGCTGGGGAGGGTCGCTGTTCGGGCACCCCCCTGTCAAGTGAAAGAGATCCAACTGAGGCAGCACAAGGGAACTCTCGAAAGAAGAACAAGGCTAGAGGAAGATCTGAGACAAAGAAATCTGACTTTTACCAGAGCTGACCAGAGGAAAGCACAAACACAGTCCCCCACTACCACAAATAATGCAGTCGAGTTTCCCACATTTGGGAAAATCACAGGGGTCAGCATACCCAGAATGCAATGAATGAACCTCACCCTGGGAGAACAATCTTCATGACCATGGTATCTCCTATGCAAAATAAGTATGATTTGGGATAGGGCTGGTGAGGGCCGCTGCTCAGGCACATCTCTGTCAAGTAAAGGAGATTCAACTGAGGCAGCACAAGGGAACTCTCATCTGGGGACAACAACTGCAGGGAGACCACATCTTTTCAGATGAACATGGGAGGGCGGAAGGCTGCCTAATACTGAAGCACCATCAAATATCAAACCATATGCAACAACTAGTACAAGCACTCCTTGGGGAAGGTCTGCAGCAGACGGATTTGCATACGGTGATGTTATCCAAGCAGTGGGCCAAAGTTGACTGGAACCCTCATCTGCATATGAAAAGAGAAAAGGGGCATGCAGGGCATGGCGGCCTTTTGCAGTGCTTGGATGACCCCTAGTTCGCATTAAACACCCCCACCCTCCTTTGGTGTGGGGCTCATGTTGGCCATGCCCCATCCCCTGAAGCATTCAAGCTGATTTCTTGCAGCAGCTGGGCACTGTAACAGCTCCAGAGCTGTTCTGTAAGGCAAGTAAAAGGGTGTGGGCCCTGCAGCACCACCTGTTGTTCGCATTGTGCGTTGGAAGGCACAAATTAAGCAGACGGGAGGAGAAGTCAGGATAGTGCGCAAGGGCATACTTTTCTCTTAGTCCGGGGGCAAGGCTTCAAAATGGGGTCTGCAACGGAGGAGACACAGGGGGCGTGGTCACAGCAGCTTTTCTCTACAGCCTGCACCAGCAGGAGCCTACACCATTTTTTATGATCACGCTGAACTGCAGTGCGACTGCAATTACAGCATGGTCAAGAAGGGAGGCGTCATGCTGGGTGGCCATGCCCTGTCACTGTGCAGGAGCCAGCACAGCTCACACACTAGTCCCCGGGTGCAGCCCCCAACCCCCGGGACACCCGGAGCAACAAAATGTAGATTCAGGCCACCAGGCCACGCCCCTACCTATGAAACCATGCCTCCTTTTTACCATTGCGCTGTTTATCTGCGCGCACTGCATTACAATCTCCCTCGCCACCTTTCTGGGTGTCACCAGTGATAGTGACACCTCTGCCATGCTTGTAGCAGCTGGTCCTAAGATCTACGCCTCAAGCCCTGAGTGTTTGCCCTTGTGACTTGTTGATCATCATAGCGAAGCAGATGCTTACAGAAAACTGCAGGGGCTTAGATTGAAAATAAAAAAATTGATGGGTATAAGGTAGAGAGGAGCGGGTTCGGTTCTCCGAGAACCGAATTCCCCACGAACTCCACGTGGTTTACACTGGTCCGAGGCAGGCTCGGTTGTTCCCGCCTGACTCGGAAAACCTGAACAAGGGAAAATGTCATCATCCCGCTGTCGGATTCTTGCGAGATTCGGATTCCATATAAAGAGCTGCGCGTTGCTGCCATTTTTACTCGTGCATTGAAGAGAGAGCGGAGAGGACGTGGCTATGTTCTCTCAGTGGAAATCTCAATATCAGTGCTCAGTATCAGTGGTTACTTATTGCTGCTCAGTAATACTAGCAGTGTGTCTCTCCTGCTCAGTGTCAGTTCTCAGTAGTATCCTCATCAGTGCTCAGTATCACTGCTCATTGTCTTGTGCTGCATTGTGGTGCTCAGCATACTACAGTACATTACTAATAGTCCAGTGCTGCATCTTGCTGCTCAGTGTCAGTTCTAGTATCCTCATCAGTGCTCACTATCACTGCTCATTGCATTGTGGTGTTCTGTATACTACAGTAACATAGTAATATAGTATATATAGAGGAGCGGGTTCGGTTCTCCGAGAACCGAATTCCCGACGAACTCCACGTGGTTTACACTGGTCCGTGGCAGGCTCGGTTGTTCCCGCCTGACTCGGAAAACCTGAACAAGGGAAAATGTCATCATCCCGCTGTCGGATTCTCGCGAGATTCGGATTCCATATAAAGAGCTGCGCGTTGCCGCCATTTTTACTCGTGCATTGAAGAGAGAGCGGAGAGGACGTGGCTATGTTCTCTCAGTGGAAATCTCAATATCAGTGCCCAGTATCAGTGGTTACTTATTGCTGCTCAGTAATACTAGTAGTGTGTCTCTCCTGCTCAGTGTCAGTTCTCAGTAGTATCCTCATCAGTGCTCAGTATCACTGCTCATTGTCTTGTGCTGCATTGTGGTGCTCAGCATACAACAGTACATTACTAATAGTCCAGTGCTGCATCTTGCTGCTCATGTTGGCTATGCCCCAGCCCCTGAAGCATTCAAGCTGATTTCTTGCAGCAGCTGGGCACTGTAACAGCTCCAGAGCTGCTCTGTAAGGCAAGTAAAAGGGTGTTGGCCCTGCAGCACTACCTGTAGTTTGCATTGTGCGTTGGAAGGCACAAAGTAAGCAGACAGGAGAAGTCAGGAGAGTGCACAAGGGCATAGAAGGCAGGGGCTCAAGAAAAGAGAAGTGGAAACAGACAGCAAACTAGGCTGGAGAGAGACCTGAGACAAAGAGATCTGAATTATACGAGTAGCCGACCAGAGGAAACACAAATTATGCAGTCAAGTGTCCCACATTTGGGGAAATCGTAGGAGCAGCACACCCAGAGTGCAATGGGTGAGCCTTGCCCTGGTAGAAGCACCTTCCTGATCATAGTATCTCACTTGGCAGGTAAGTAGGAGTTGGGCTTGAGCTGGGGAGGGTCGCTGCTCGGGCACCCCCCTGTCAAGTGAAGGAGATCCAACTGAGGCAGCACAAGGAAACTCTCAAAAAAAGAACAAGGCTAGAGGAAGATCTGAGACAAAGAAATCTGACTTTTACCAGAGCTGACCAGAGGAAAGCACAAACACAGTCCCCCACTACCACAAATAATGCAGTCGAGTTTCCCACATTTGGGGAAATCACAGGGGTCAGCATACCCAGAATGCAATGAATGAACCTCACCCTGGGAGAACAATCTTCATGACCATGGTATCTCCTATGCAAAATAAGTATGATTTGGGATAGGGCTGGGGAGGGCCGCTGCTCAGGCACATCTCTTTCAAGTAAAGGAGATTCAACTGAGGCAGCACAAGGGAACTCTCATCTGGGGACAACAACTGCAGGGAGAACACATATTTTCAGATGAACATGGGAGAGCTGAAGGCTGCCTAATACTGAAGCACCCCAAACAACAAACCAAATGCAACAACTAGTACAAGCATTCCTGGGGGAAGGTCTGCAGAAGACGGATTTGCATACGGTGATGTCATCCAAGCAGTGGGCCAAAGTTGGCTGGAACCCTCATCTGCATATGAAAAGAGAAAAGGGGTATGCAGGGCATGGCGGCCTTTTGCGGCGCTTGGATGACCCTTAGTTCGCATTAAACACCTCCACCCTCCGTCGGTGTGGGGCTCATGTTGGCTATGCCCCAGCCCCTGAAGCATTCAAGCTGATTTCTTGCAGCAGCTGGGCACTGTAACAGCTCCAGAGCTGCTCTGAAAGGCAAGTAAAAGGGTGTGGGCCCTGCAGCACTACCTGTAGTTTGCATTGTGCGTTGGAAGGCACAAAGTAAGCAGACAGGAGAAGTCAGGAGAGTGCACAAGGGCATAGAAGGCAGCGGCTCAAGAAAAGAGAAGTGGAAACAGACAGCAAACTAGGCTGGAGAGAGACCTGAGACAAAGAGATCTGAATTATACGAGTAGCCGACTAGAGGAAACACAAATTATGCAGTCAAGTGTCCCACATTTGGGGAAATCGTAGGAGCAGCACACCCAGAGTGCAATGGGTGAGCCTTGCCCTGGGAGAAGCACCTTCCTGATCATAGTATCTCACCTGGCAGGTAAGTAGGAGTTGGGCTAGAGATGGGGAGGGTCGCTGCTCGGGCACCCCCCTGTCAAGTGAAGTTCTGCAGAAGACGGATTTGCATACGGTGATGTCATCCAAGCAGTGGGTCAAAGTTGGCTTCAACCCTCATCTGCATATGAAAAGAGAAAAGGGGCGTGCAGGGCATGGCGGCCTTTTGCGGTGCTTGGATGACCCCTAGTTCGCATTAAACACCTCCACCCTCCTTTGGTGTGGGGCTCATGTTGGCCATGCCCCATCCCCTGAAGATGAACATGGGAGGGCAGAAGGCTGCCTAATACTGAAGCACCCCCAAACAACAAACCAAATGCAACAACTAGTGCAAGCATTCCTGGGGGAAGGCCTGCCGCAGATGGATTTGCATATGGTGATGTCATCCAAGCAGTGGGTCAAAGTTGGCTTCAACCCTCGTCTGCATATGAAAAGAGAAAAGGGGCGTGCAGGGCATGGTGGCCTTTTGCGGCGCTTGGCTGACCCCTAGTTTGCATTAAACACCTCCACCCTCCTTTGGTGTGGGGCTCATGTTGGCTATGCCCCAGCCCCTGAAGCATTCAAGCTGATTTCTTGCAGCAGCTGGGCACTGTAACAGCTCCAGAGCTGCTCTGTAAGGCAAGTAAAAGGGTGTGGGCCCTGCAGCACTACCTGTAGTTTGCATTGTGCATTGGAAGGCACAAAGTAAGCAGACGGGAGGAGAAGTCAGGATAGTGCACAAGGGTATAGAAGGGAGCGGCTGAAGAAAAGAGAAGTGGAAACAGACAGCAAACTAGGCTGGAGAGAGACCTGAGACAAAGAGATCTGAATTATACGAGAGCCGACGAGGGGAAACACAAATTATGCAGTCAAGTTTCCCACATTTGGGGAAATCGCAGGAGCAGCACACCCAGAGTGCAATGGTTGAGCCTTGCCCTGGGAGAAGCACCTTCATGATCATAGTATCTCACCTGGCAGGTAAGTAGGAGTTGGGCTAGAGCTGGGGAGGGTCGCTGCTCGGGTTCCCCCCTGTGAAGTGAAGGAGATCCAACTGAGGCAGCACCAGGGAACTCTCGAAAGAAGAACAAGGCTAGAGGAAGATCTGAGACAAAGAAATCTGACTTTTACCAGAGCTGACCAGAGGAAAGCACAAACACAGTCCCCCACTACCACAAATAATGCAGTCGAGTTTCCCACATTTGGGAAAATCACAGGGGTCAGCATACCCAGAATGCAATGAATGAACCTCACCCTGGGAGAACAATCTTCATGACCATGGTATCTCCTATGCAAAATAAGTATGATTTGGGATAGGGCTGGTGAGGGCAGCTGCTCAGGCACATCTCTGTCAAGTAAAGGAGATTCAACTGAGGCAGCACAAGTGAACTCTCATCTGGGGACAACAACTGCAGGGAGACCACATCTTTTCAGATGAACATGGGAGGGCGGAAGGCTGCCTAATACTGAAGCACCATCAAATATCAAACCATATGCAACAACTAGTACAAGCACTCCTGGGGGAAGGTCTGCAGCAGACGGATTTGCATACGGTGATGTTATCCAAGCAGTGGGCCAAAGTTGACTGGAACCCTCATCTGCATATGAAAAGAGAAAAGGGGCATGCAGGGCATGGCGGCCTTTTGCAGTGCTTGGATGACCCCTAGTTCGCATTAAACACCTCCCCCCTCCTTTGGTGTGGGGCTCATGTTGGCCATGCCCCATCCCCTGAAGCATTCAAGCTGATTTCTTGCAGCAGCTGGGCACTGTAACAGCTCCAGAGCTGCTCTGTAAGGCAAGTAAAAGGGTGTGGGCCCTGCAGCACTACCTGTAGTTTGCATTGTGCATTGGAAGGCACAAAGTAAGCAGACGGGAGGAGAAGTCAGGATAGTGCACAAGGGTATAGAAGGGAGCGGCTGAAGAAAAGAGAAGTGGAAACAGACAGCAAACTAGGCTGGAGAGAGACCTGAGACAAATAGATCTGAATTATACGAGAGCCGACCAGGGGAAACACAAATTATGCAGTCAAGTTTCCCACATTTGGGGAAATCGCAGGGGCAGCACACCCAGAGTGCAATGGGTGAGCCTTGCCCTGGGAGAAGCACCTTCATGATCATAGTATCTCACCTGGCAGGTAAGTAGGAGTTGGGCTAGAGCTGGGGAGGGTCGCTGCTCGGGTACCCCCCTGTCAAGTGAAGGAGATCCAACTGAGGCAGCACAATGGAACTCTCGAAAGAAGAACAAGGCTAGAGGAAAATCTGAGACAAAGAAATCTGACTTTTACCAGAGATGACCAGAGGAAAGCACAAACACAGTCCCCCACTACCACAAATAATGCAGTCAAGTTTCCCACATTTGGGGAAATCACAGGGGTCAGCATACCCAAAATGCAATGAATGAACCTCACCCTGGGAGAACAATCTTCATGACCATGGTATCTCCTATGCAAAATAAGTATGATTTGGAATAGGGCTGGGGAGGGCCGCTGCTCATGCACATCTCTGTCAAGTAAAGGAGATTCAACTGAGGCAGCACAAGGGAACTCTCATCTGGGGACAACAACTGCAGGGAGAACACATATTTTCAGATGAACATGGGAGGGCAGAAGGCTGCCTAATACTGAAGCACCCCCAAACAACAAACCAAATGCAACAACTAGTGCAAGCATTCCTGGGGGAAGTTCTGCAGAAGACGGATTTGCATACGGTGATGTCATCCAAGCAGTGGGTCAAAGTTGGCTTCAACCCTCATCTGCATATGAAAAGAGAAAAGGGGCGTGCAGGGATGGCGGCCTTTTGCGGTGCTTGGATGACCCCTAGTTCGCATTAAACACCTCCACCCTCCTTTGGTGTGGGGCTCATGTTGGCCATGCCCCATCCCCTGAAGCATTCAAGCTGATTTCTTGCAGCAGCTGGGCACTGTAACAGCTCCAGAGCTGCTCTGTAAGGCAAGTAAAAGGGTGTGGGCCCTGCAGCACTACCTGTAGTTTGCATTGTGCATTGGAAGGCACAAAGTTAGCAGACGGGAGGAGAAGTCAGGATAGTGCACAAGGGTATAGAAGGGAGCGGTTGAAGAAAAGAGAAGTGGAAACAGACAGCAAACTAGGCTGGAGAGAGACCTGAGACAAAGAGATCTGAATTATACGAGAGCCGACCAGGGGAAACACAAATTATGCAGTCAAGTTTCCCACATTTGGGGAAATCGCAGGGGCAGCACACCCAGAGTGCAATGGGTGAGCCTTGCCCTGGGAGAAGCACCTTCATGATCATAGTATCTCACCTGGCAGGTAAGTAGGAGTTGGGCTAGAGCTGGGGAGGGTCGCTGTTCGGGCACCCCCCTGTCAAGTGAAAGAGATCCAACTGAGGCAGCACAAGGGAACTCTCGAAAGAAGAACAAGGCTAGAGGAAGATCTGAGACAAAGAAATCTGACTTTTACCAGAGCTGACCAGAGGAAAGCACAAACACAGTCCCCCACTACCACAAATAATGCAGTCGAGTTTCCCACATTTGGGAAAATCACAGGGGTCAGCATACCCAGAATGCAATGAATGAACCTCACCCTTGGAGAACAATCTTCATGACCATGGTATCTCCTATGCAAAATAAGTATGATTTGGGATAGGGCTGGTGAGGGCAGCTGCTCAGGCACATCTCTGTCAAGTAAAGGAGATTCAACTGAGGCAGCACAAGTGAACTCTCATCTGGGGACAACAACTGCAGGGAGACCACATCTTTTCAGATGAACATGGGAGGGCGGAAGGCTGCCTAATACTGAAGCACCATCAAATATCAAACCATATGCAACAACTAGTACAAGCACTCCTGGGGGAAGGTCTGCAGCAGACGGATTTGCATACGGTGATGTTATCCAAGCAGTGGGCCAAAGTTGACTGGAACCCTCATCTGCATATGAAAAGAGAAAAGGGGCAAGCAGGGCATGGCGGCCTTTTGCAGTGCTTGGATGACCCCTAGTTCGCATTAAACACCTCCCCCCTCCTTTGGTGTGGGGCTCATGTTGGCCATGCCCCATCCCCTGAAGCATTCAAGCTGATTTCTTGCAGCAGCTGGGCACTGTAACAGCTCCAGAGCTGCTCTGTAAGGCAAGTAAAAGGGTGTGGGCCCTGCAGCACTACCTGTAGTTTGCATTCTAGTGTCTTTCGTTTGGGAGAAAAATGCAAAGGTACAATACAGCTTTTCCTTGCCGATATCTCTCTTTTGCAAAGAGCTAGGCATTGGAAAATTCAGGGCTATACCGTGTAGATGAAGCACTAACAGGAGGCTTTTAAATTTTCATTCTAGTGTCTTTCGTTTGGGAGAAAAATGCAAAGGTACAATACAGCTTTTCCTTGCCAATATCTCTCTTTTGCAAAGAGCTAGGCATTGGAAAATTCAGGGCTATAACGTGTAGATGAAGCACTAACAGGAGGCTTTAAAATTTTCATTCTAGTGTCTTTCGTTTGGGAGAAAAATGCAAAAGTACAATGCAGCTTTTCCTTGCCGATATCTCTCTTTTGCAAAGAGATAGGCATTGGAAAATTCAGGGCTATAACGTGTAGATGAAGCACTAACAGGAGGCTTTAAAATTTTCATTCTAGTGTCTTTCGTTTGGGAGAAAAATGCAAAGGTACAATACAGCTTTTCCTTGCCGATATCTCTCTTTTGCAAAGAGCTAGGCATTGGAAAATTCAGGGCTATAACGTGTAGATGAAGCACTAACAGTAGGCTTTAAAATTTTCATTCTAGTGTCTTTCGTTTGGGAGAAAAATGCAAAGGTACAATACAGCTTTTCCTTGCCAATATCTCTCTTTTGCAAAGAGCTAGGCATTGGAAAATTCAGGGCTATAACGTGTAGATGAAGCACTAACAGGAGGCTTTAAAATTTTCATTCTAGTGTCTTTCGTTTGGGAGAAAAATGCAAAAGTACAATGCAGCTTTTCCTTGCCGATATCTCTCTTTTGCAAAGAGATAGGCATTGGAAAATGCAGGGCTATAACGTGTAGATGAAGCACTAACAGGAGGCTTTAAAATTTTCATTCTAGTGTCTTTCGTTTGGGAGAAAAATGCAAAGGTACAATACAGCATTTCCTTGCCGATATCTCTCTTTTGCAAAGAGATAGGCATTGGAAAATTCAGGGCTATAACGTGTAGATGAAGCACTAACAGGAGGCTTTAAAATTTTCATTCTAGTGTCTTTCGTTTGGGAGAAAAATGCAAAGGTACAATACAGCTTTTCCTTGCCGATATCTCTCTTTTGCAAAGAGATAGGCATTGGAAAATTCAGGGCTATAACGTGTAGATGAAGCACTAACAGGAGGCTTTAACATTTTCATTCTAGTGTACTTCGTTTGGGAGAAAAATGCAAAGGTACAATACAGCTTTTCCTTGCCGATATCTCTCTTTTGCAAAGAGATAGGCATTGGAAAATTCAGGGCTATAACGTGTAGATGAAGCACTAATAGGAGGCTTTAAAATTTTCATTCTAGTGTCCTTCGTTTGGGAGAAAAATGCAAAGGTACAATACAGCTTTTCCTTGCCGATATCTCTCTTTTGCAAAGAGATAGGCATTGGAAAATTCAGGGCTATAACGTGTAGATGAAGCACTAACAGGAGGCTTTAAAATTTTCATTCTAGTGTCTTTCGTTTGGGAGAAAAATGCAAAGGTACAATACAGTTTTTCCTTGCCGATATCTCTCTTTTGCAAAGAGATAGGCATTGGAAAATTCAGGGCTATAACGTGTAGATGAAGCACTAACAGGAGGCTTTAAAATTTTCATTCTAGTGTCTTTCGTTTGGGAGAAAAATGCAAAGGTACAATACAGCTTTTCCTTGCCAATATCTCTCTTTTGCAAAGAGCTAGGCATTGGAAAATTCAGGGCAATAACGTGTAGATGAAGCACTAACAGGAGGCTTTAAAATTTTCATTCTAGTGTCTTTCGTTTGGGAGAAAAATGCAAAAGTACAATGCAGCTTTTCCTTGCCGATATCTCTCTTTTGCAAAGAGATAGGCATTGGAAAATGCAGGGCTATAACGTGTAGATGAAGCACTAACAGGAGGCTTTAAAATTTTCATTCTAGTGTCTTTCGTTTGGGAGAAAAATGCAAAGGTACAATACAGCATTTCCTTGCCGATATCTCTCTTTTGCAAAGAGATAGGCATTGGAAAATTCAGGGCTATAACGTGTAGATGAAGCACTAACAGGAGGCTTTAAAATTTTCATTCTAGTGTCTTTCGTTTGGGAGAAAAATGCAAAGGTACAATACAGCTTTTCCTTGCCGATATCTCTCTTTTGCAAAGAGCTAGGCATTGGAAAATTCAGGGCTATACCGCGTACATGAAGCACTAACAGGAGGCTTTTAAATTTTCATTCTAGTGTCTTTCGTTTGGGAGAAAAATGCAAAGGTACAATACAGCTTTTCCTTGCCAATATCTCTCTTTTGCAAAGAGCTAGGCATTGGAAAATTCAGGGCTATAACGTGTAGATGAAGCACTAACAGGAGGCTTTAAAATTTTCATTCTAGTGTCTTTCGTTTGGGAGAAAAATGCAAAAGTACAATGCAGCTTTTCCTTGCCGATATCTCTCTTTTGCAAAGAGATAGGCATTGGAAAATTCAGGGCTATAACGTGTAGATGAAGCACTAATAGGAGGCTTTAAAATTTTCATTCTAGTGTCTTTCGTTTGGGAGAAAAAAGCAAAGGTACAATACAGCTTTTCCTTGCCGATATCTCTCTTTTGCAAAGAGATAGGCATTGGAAAATTCAGGGCTATAACGTGTAGATGAAGCACTAACAGGAGGCTTTAAAATTTTCATTCTAGTGTCTTTCGTTTGGGAGAAAAATGCAAAGGTACAATACAGCTTTTCCTTGCCGATATCTCTCTTTTGCAAAGAGCTAGGCATTGGAAAATTCAGGGCTATAACGTGTAGATGAAGCACTAACAGTAGGCTTTAAAATTTTCATTCTAGTGTCTTTCGTTTGGGAGAAAAATGCAAAGGTACAATACAGCTTTTCCATGCCGATATCTCTCTTTTGCAAAGAAATAGGCATTGGAAAATTCAGGGCTATAACGTGTAGATGAAGCACTAACAGGAGGCTTTAAAATTTTCATTCTAGTGTCCTTCGTTTGGGAGAAAAATGCAAAGGTACAATACAGCTTTTCCTTGCCGATATCTCTCTTTTGCAAAGAGATAGGCATTGGAAAATTCAGGGCTATATCGTGTAGATGAAGCACTAACAGGAGGCTTTAAAATTTTCATTCTAGTGTCTTTCGTTTGGGAGAAAAATGCAAAGGTACAATACAGCTTTTCCTTGCCAATATCTCTCTTTTGCAAAGAGCTAGGCATTGGAAAATTCAGGGCTATAACGTGTAGATGAAGCACTAACAGGAGGCTTTAAAATTTTCATTCTAGTGTCTTTCGTTTGGGAGAAAAATGCAAAAGTACAATGCAGCTTTTCCTTGCCGATATCTCTCTTTTGCAAAGAGATAGGCATTGGAAAATGCAGGGCTATAACGTGTAGATGAAGCACTAACAGGAGGCTTTAAAATTTTCATTCTAGTGTCTTTCGTTTGGGAGAAAAATGCAAAGGTACAATACAGCATTTCCTTGCCGATATCTCTCTTTTGCAAAGAGATAGGCATTGGAAAATTCAGGGCTATAACGTGTAGATGAAGCACTAACAGGAGGCTTTAAAATTTTCATTCTAGTGTCTTTCGTTTGGGAGAAAAATGCAAAGGTACAATACAGCTTTTCCTTGCCGATATCTCTCTTTTGCAAAGAGCTAGGCATTGGAAAATTCAGGGCTATACCGCGTACATGAAGCACTAACAGGAGGCTTTTAAATTTTCATTCTAGTGTCTTTCGTTTGGGAGAAAAATGCAAAGGTACAATACAGCTTTTCCTTGCCAATATCTCTCTTTTGCAAAGAGCTAGGCATTGGAAAATTCAGGGCTATAACGTGTAGATGAAGCACTAACAGGAGGCTTTAAAATTTTCATTCTAGTGTCTTTCGTTTGGGAGAAAAATGCAAAAGTACAATGCAGCTTTTCCTTGCCGATATCTCTCTTTTGCAAAGAGATAGGCATTGGAAAATTCAGGGCTATAACGTGTAGATGAAGCACTAATAGGAGGCTTTAAAATTTTCATTCTAGTGTCTTTCGTTTGGGAGAAAAAAGCAAAGGTACAATACAGCTTTTCCTTGTCGATATCTCTCTTTTGCAAAGAGCTAGGCATTGGAAAATTCAGGGCTATAACGTGTAGATGAAGCACTAACAGTAGGATTTAAAATTTTCATTCTAGTGTCTTTCGTTTGGGAGAAAAATGCAAAGGTACAATACAGCTTTTCCTTGCCGATATCTCTCTTTTGCAAAGAGATAGGCATTGGAAAATTCAGGGCTATAACGTGTAGATGAAGCACTAATAGGAGGATTTAACATTTTCATTCTAGTGTCCTTCGTTTGGGAGAAAAATGCAAAGGTACAATACAGCTTTTCCTTGCCGATATCTCTCTTTTGCAAAGAGATAGGCATTGGAAAATTCAGGGCTATAACGTGTAGATGAAGCACTAACAGGAGGCTTTAAAATTTTCATTCTAGTGTCTTTCGTTTGGGAGAAAAATGCAAAGGTACAATACAGCTTTTCCTTGCCGATATCTCTCTTTTGCAAAGAGCTAGGCATTGGAAAATTCAGGGCTATAACGTGTAGATGAAGCACTAACAGTAGGCTTTAACATTTTCATTCTAGTGTCTTTCGTTTGGGAGAAAAATGCAAAGGCACAATACAGCTTTTCCTTGCCGATATCTCTCTTTTGCAAAGAGATAGGCATTGGAAAATTCAGGGCTATAACGTGTAGATGAAGCACTAACAGGAGGCTTTAAAATTTTCATTCTAGTGTCTTTCGTTTGGGAGAAAAATGCAAAAGTACAATGCAGCTTTTCCTTGCCGATATCTCTCTTTTGCAAAGAGATAGGCATTGGAAAATGCAGGGCTATAACGTGTAGATGAAGCACTAACAGGAGGCTTTAAAATTATCATTCTAGTGTCTTTCGTTTGGGAGAAAAATGCAAAAGTACAATACACTTTTCCTTGCCGATATCTCTCTTTTGCAAAGAGATAGGCATTGGAAAATTTAGGCCTATAACGTGTAGATGAAGCACTAATAGGAGGCTTTAACATTTTCATTCTAGTATCCTTCGTTTGGGAGAAAAATGCAAAGGTACAATACATCTTTTCCTTGCCGATATCTCTCTTTTGAAAAGAGATAGGCATTGGAAAATTCAGGGCTATAACGTGTAGATGAAGCACTAACAGGAGGCTTTAAAATTTTCATTCTAGTGTCTTTCGTTTGGGAGAAAAATGCAAAGGTACAATACAGCTTTTCCTTGCCGATATCTCTCTTTTGCAAAGAGCTAGGCATTGGAAAATTCAGGGCTATAACGTGTAGATGAAGCACTAACAGTAGGCTTTAAAATTTTCATTCTAGTGTCTTTCGTTTGGGAGAAAAATGCAAAGGTACAATACAGCTTTTCCTTGCCGATATCTCTCTTTTGCAAAGAGCTAGGCATTGGAAAATTCAGGGCTATAACGTGCAGATGAAACACTAACAGTAGGATTTAAAATTTTCATTCTAGTATCTTTCGTTTGGGAGAAAAATGCAAAGGTACAATACAGCTTTTCCTTGCCGATATCTCTCTTTTGCAAAGAGATAGGCATTGGAAAATTCAGGGCTATAACGTGTAGATGAAGCACTAACAGGAGGCTTTAAAATTTTCATTTTAGTGTCTTTCGTTTGGGAGAAAAATGCAAAGGTACAATACAGTTTTTCCTTGCCGATATCTCTCTTTTGCAAAGAGATAGGCATTGGAAAATTCAGGGCTATAACGTGTAGATGAAGCACTAATAGGAGGCTTTAAAATTTTCATTCTAGTGTCCTTCGTTTGGGAGAAAAATGCAAAGGTACAATACAGCTTTTCCTTGCTGATATCTCTCTTTTGCAAAGAGATAGGCATTGGAAAATTCAGGGCTATAACGTGTAGATGAAGCACTAACAGGAGGCTTTAAAATTTTCATTCTAGTGTCTTTCGTTTGGGAGAAAAATGCAAAGGTACAATACAGCTTTTCCTTGCCGATATCTCTCTTTTGCAAAGAGCTAGGCATTGGAAAATTCAGGGCTATAACGTGTAGATGAAGCACTAACAGTAGGCTTTAACATTTTCATTCTAGTGTCTTTCGTTTGGGAGAAAAATGCAAAGGTACAATACAGCATTTCCTTGCCGATATCTCTCTTTTGCAAAGAGCTAGGCATTGGAAAATTCAGGGCTATAACGTGTAGATGAAGCACTAACAGGAGGCTTTAAATTTTTCATTCTAGTGTCCTTCGTTTGGGAGAAAAATGCAAAGGTACAATACAGCTTTTCCTTGCCGATATCTCTCTTTTGCAAAGAGATAGGCATTGGAAAATTCAGGGCTATAACGTATAGATGAAGCACTAACAGGAGGCTTTAAAATTTTCATTCTAGTGTCTTTCGTTTGGGAGAAAAATGCAAAAGTACAATGCAGCTTTTCCTTGCCGATATCTCTCTTTTGCAAAGAGATAGGCATTGGAAAATGCAGGGCTATAACGTGTAGATGAAGCACTAACAGGAGGCTTTAAAATTTTCATTCTAGTGTCTTTCGTTTGGGAGAAAAATGCAAAGGTACAATACAGCTTTTCCTTGCCGATATCTCTCTTTTGCAAAGAGATAGGCATTGGAAAATTCAGGGCTATAACGTGTAGATGAAGCACTAACAGGAGGCTTTAACATTTTCATTCTAGTGTACTTCGTTTGGGAGAAAAATGCAAAGGTACAATACAGCTTTTCCTTGCCGATATCTCTCTTTTGCAAAGAGATAGGCATTGGAAAATTCAGGGCTATAACGTGTAGATGAAGCACTAATAGGAGGTTTTAAAATTTTCATTCTAGTGTCCTTCGTTTGGGAGAAAAATGCAAAGGTACAATACAGCTTTTCCTTGCCGATATCTCTCTTTTGCAAAGAGATAGGCATTGGAAAATTCAGGGCTATAACGTGTAGATGAAGCACTAACAGGAGGCTTTAAAATTTTCATTCTAGTGTCTTTCGTTTGGGAGAAAAATGCAAAGGTACAATACAGCTTTTCCTTGCCGATATCTCTCTTTTGCAAAGAGCTAGGCATTGGAAAATTCAGGGCTATAACGTGTAGATGAAGCACTAACAGGAGGCTTTAAAATTTTCATTCTAGTGTCTTTCGTTTGGGAGAAAAATGCAAAGGTACAATACAGCTTTTCCTTGCCGATATCTCTCTTTTGCAAAGAGATAGGCATTGGAAAATTCAGGGCTATAACGTGTATATGAAGCACTAACAGGAGGCTTTAAAATTTTCATTCTAGTGTCTTTCGTTTGGGAGAAAAATGCAAAGGTACAATACAGCTTTTCCTTGCCGATATCTCTCTTTTGCAAAGAGATAGGCATTGGAAAATTCAGGGCTATAACGTGTAGATGAAGCACTAATAGGAGGCTTTAAAATTTTCATTCTAGTGTCCTTCGTTTGGGAGAAAAATGCAAAGGTACAATACAGCTTTTCCTTGCCGATATCTCTCTTTTGCAAAGAGATAGGCATTGGAAAATTCAGGGCTATAACGTGTAGATGAAGCACTAACAGGAGGCTTTAAAATTTTCATTCTAGTGTCTTTCGTTTGGGAGAAAAATGCAAAGGTACAATACAGCTTTTCCTTGCCGATATCTCTCTTTTGCAAAGAGCTAGGCATTGGAAAATTCAGGGCTATAACGTGTAGATGAAGCACTAACAGGAGGCTTTAAAATTTTCATTCTAGTGTCTTTCGTTT